>NC_053026.1:494489395-494752818 GCF_003073215.2 Triticum urartu | reverse complement strand
GAATTCTACCACGATCTCGAACAGGAAGGATAGAATCACATACGATGCAGCGGGAGCACCACCACCGGCATTGACGTTGTCGCCCATGTCATCGAGGATGAGGTTGCCGAGGTCAGGGAAGAAGTCGTCGTTTGCAAAGTCATCGCTGCCAGCAGTCGCGTGAGTGCGCTCCCCAAAAACCTGATCGCCCCTCTCCCATACAGGATCACGAGAGGCGGGGTTCCGGAGGCCTGCTGTCCCTTCTCCCGGTGCACGCCAAAAGGAGGGATGGAGAAGACTTGCTTGGCAGCGCAATGATCTGGAACGGTGGTGAGAAACCATACTAAGCGGGGGCGACTAGGGTAGACGTCTGCCTGACTATATAGTGCGGGCCGGGTAGGTCGTGGGAGTAAACCCCACGTCCGAGTCGTCACGATCCAAAAGAATCAAAAACGGTTCAGTAATTAATGCGTCCGTTAATTATTAACTAATGACTCATTAATTTTTCCCGAGCAGCAAAAATATAGACAACGTGCATAGCTCTGTCCTCGGCTCGGCTCAATCCCGCAACCCGCGGCGCGTCGTGACGAGGCGTGGCGTGGCGAGGCGAGCGAGGAGGAGGAGCGCGCGTGTAGGTCTCCTCTTCTCATGCTCATACAAGTGGTAGAAGAGCTCACCTTATAAAGAGGTGCAAATCTCTCTCAACTTCCGGGGTGGGACTAAACTTTAGCCTCACTCACTCCACTCACATGTGTGCATGAATGGGCCAAGAGAATTTCAAAATTTTAGTTGGGCTTTGGGACAAAGGCCTACTAGCAAAATTCCAACAATCCCCCACAAAGTCTCATTGGCACATCTCATCATTTAGTTCCAAAACATTGTTTATATACCGGTGCTTAGTGGAGACTATTTAATTGAACTTCCACTTAGAGATTTATGCTACACTAGATCACAACTTGAATAGTGGACTATGCCTTGAACTACAAGTTTTCTGCGAGACTAGTTTCACACAAATTCTTGACCGATACTGGGCTGCCGCAAGGCTTCCCCGCGGGTGGAGCGTATACGTCATACTCCAGGGCATTTTCATGAATTTATTAGAGAACACCCAATTCTCACAGACTGCGACGTTAATAGTCAAATTCATATAGGTGTGTTCCTCAGAAGATGTTCTGCAGGACAACATCTCTGCTTACCCGAATAAGCCACTTGGAACACATTAAGATAAGTATCAACCTGCCATGTAGATCAGGAGAGTATTGCATCTTCATGGAGTGGGATTGATAATATAGGGATACTCTCCTCCCAGCTGACCAACAGCTTGTCTCCCACTTCTACTTCACGGGATCTCCGATCACATAGAGTGGGTTACCACTATGGACAACTCATGCGGTGGGTCTCAGACCCATCTCCATCGATGCATTATCTATCACATTACGTGATAGACCCTTTGTGAAGGGATCTGCCAAATTTTTCGACGTTTGGATATAATCCAACGTAATAACTCCGGAGTTCCTCAATTTTCTGACAGATTTCAGTCTCCTCTTGACATGCCTTGAGGACTTCATATTGTCCTTTGCACTGTTTATTTTGACGATCACAGTTTGATTATCACAGTTCATCAGGATAGGGGGTATTGGTTTTTCAACCATAGGTAAGTCCATCAAGAGTTCGCGAAGCCACTCTGCTTCAACAGTGGCAGTGTCTAATGCTGTGATTTCTGCTTCCATAGTTGACCTTGTTAAGATGGTCTGCTTGCAAGACTTCCAGGAAACAGCGCCACCACCAAGTGTGAAAACATAACCACTTGTGGCCTTAATCTCATCAGCATCAGATATCCAGTTTGAGTCACTATAACCCTCCAGTACCCTTGGATACCCGGTGTAGTGAATTCCATAGCTCGCGGTGCCTTTCAAATAGCGCATAACTCTCTCAAGTGCATGCCAATGATCATCTCCCGGTTTTGACACAAACCGACTCAGCTTGCTCACAGCAAAAGAGATGTCAGGCCTCGTGGCACTCGCCAAATACATAAGCGAGCCAATAATCTGAGAATACCTCAGTTCGTTCTTTCGAAGCAACACACAAGCATCATATGGAGTTGGAGAAGGCGTGCAGTCGCTATACCCAAAACGACTCAAGACCTTTTCCACATAGTGAGACTGAAGCAGTGTGATCCCACCATTCTCATCTCTCAACAGCTTGATGTTTAAGATAACATCAGCTACTCCTAGATCCTTCATCTCAAAACAGCGAGATAAGAAATCCTTAACCTCCTTGATTAAATCAAGTTTGGTTCCAAAGATCAGTATGTCGTCGACATACAGACAAAGAATAACTCCTTGGCCCGCACCATAGCAATAGTACACGCACTTGTCACCATCGTTTACTACAAAGCCGGCAGCAGTTAATGTTCTTTCGAACTTCTTATACCACTCCTTAGGAGCTTGTTTAAGGCCATATAAAGACTTTAATAACTTGCACACATTTCCTTCCTAACCAGGTACTACAAAACCATCTGGCTGATCCATGTAAATTTCCTCCTTCAACTCTCCATTCAAGAAAGCTGTCTTAACGTCCATTTGATGAATGAGAAGACCATTTGGGGCAGCCAGTGATAGTAGCACCCGAATTGTGGTCAGTCTAGCCACGGGTGAGTAAGTGTCAAAAAAGTCTTCACCTCCTTTCTGGGTATAACCCTTGGCCACAAGCCGTGCCTTGTACTTTTCAATCGTACCATCAGGTCTAAGCTTCTTCTTGAACACCCACTTACATCCTACGGGTTTGCACCCATAAGGACGGTCAGTGATCTCCCAGGTACCGTTAGCTAAGATGGAATCCATATCGCTACGTATAGCTTCCTTCGAGTAGTCAGCATCAGGAGATGCATAGGCTTCTGAAATAGTCCTGGGTGTGTCATCCATGAGGTACAAAATGATCACCAAAGGACTTTGTAGTCCTCTTTCTCTTACTCCTCACAGGAGTTCCATTGTCACCCTCATGGTCTGAAACCAGTAGACTGGTCTCGTGCGCCACCTTTTATATTGCGCCCCCTTAAAGGCAGGCGGCTTCCGATGCGCAGCAAAACCACTCGGAGTAAATTGCCTATAATCAGGTTTTTAAATTGTTGGAAATATGAGCAAGTTACTACGAGATTTAATCCAAATAATTAGAAGTAGCAGAGATTAAACTAATCATGCGAACTAGCATAGCAGATGAACAAATCATATCTAGGGCACATATAGAAAGATGAATTGTACCACGATCTCGAACATTAAGGATATAATCACATACGGTGCAGCGGGAGCAGCACCGTCGGCGTTGACGTTGTCGCCCATGTCGTTGAGGATGAGGTTGCCGAGGTCGGGGAAGAAGTCGTCGTTCGCAAAGTCGTCGCTGCCAGCAGTCGCACGAGTGCGCTCCCCAAAAACCTGATCGCCCCTCTCCCGTACAGGATCACGAGAGGCGGGGTTCCGGAGGCCTGGTGTCCCTTCTCCCGGTGCACACCGAAAGGAGGGATGGAGAAGACTTGCTTGGCGGCGCAATGATCTGGAACGGTGGTGAGAAACCATACTAAGCGGCGGCGGTTAGGGTAGACGTCTGTCTGACTATATAGTGCGGGCCGGATAGGTCGTGGGATTAAACCCCACGTCCAAGCTCTGTCCTCGGCTGCATAGCTCTGTCCCGCAACCCGCGGCGTGTCGTGACGAGGCGTGGCGAGCGAGAAGGAAGAGCGCGCGTGTATGTCTCCTCTTCTCATGCTCATACAAATGGTAGGAGAGCTCACCTTATAAAGAGGTGCAACTCTCTCTCAACTTCCGGGGTGAGACTAAACTTTAGCCTCACTCACTTCACTCAAATGTGTGCATGAATGAGACAAGAGAATTTCAGAATTTTAATTGGGCTTTGGGCCAAAGGACTACTAGCAAAATTCCAACATCTACCACTCCTCCAAAGCTCCATGTAGCTCCCCGTCGAAGACGAGGACAGGTCGTCGACGACGTAGGTGACGGCGGAGCTGGCGTGCCCGAGGAGGACCTCCGCGCGGCTCTGCATCTCCGTGGTACGCTCGCCGATGACATCGCGCCAGAGTTTGCAGACGAGCCGGACACAGCGGCGGACGCTCGGCGGGAGACGCAGCAGGATCTCCGCCAACACGTCCGGGGAGAGATCCAAGGCCGGATGCGTGCTGTTTTTGCTAGCTTTATTTCCGATCTTCCGGTTGCATGCTCACGTTGCCATCCGTAGTTTCCGTTCCTTTTAACGGGGTTGGAAATGAGTCCTTGATTTTTGCTACTCCTTGGTCGGTTTATGTTACCCAAAAAAGAAAACTCCTTTGGAGGTTCACAAGTAAATCCACGTGTTTGTTGCAAGGGTAAACTTGAGACAAAACCGACTTAAATCGTCTCTACAAAACCTCTACTGAAAAATTAGGCATCTTTCCTTTACAGAAAAAAAAATCAAGTCATCGCTACCAATTAATATGTCATCCTAAACTTAAACTAGTCAATGTATACGTGCAATACACGTTAAGTTGAAAGTATATAAGTGTATGCGCATATTAAGTATAATATTATTTACGTGTTATTATGTAATTAGAATTATATTTGGCATGAAATTAACTGCATGCTAAACGTGTTGACCGCTCGACATTGAAGCAGTCTAGGTCGTTGGATTGACATGCTTTGATGACCGAGATTAATTGAATCTGCTTAATTTTATGCTAAATATAGCACTAATTACATAAGCAAACGTTTGGGAACGCCGAACCGGTCCAACCCCTCCGCCGGTCACGCGCGCGCCCTTGATCGCTCGTGATCCAGCGTCATGCGTTGCGCCATCTCGCCTTGGCTTCCACAACATGCGCGATTATGTGTGTCCAGCACAACGCTCGCGAACCGCACCATCTCCTCCCAGATCCCCATTCTGTTTCTCTTCCCCGGCGTATCTTACCGCGCTTGGGTCGGCCGCCAATGCAGCATCCGATGGCGCGGTTCCAGCTCGCCGATGTCGCCATTGCAGCTCCCACGGTCGCCCGTCGTCGCCATTGCAGCTCTGCCAGTGTCGTCGTCCGTCGCCATTGCATCTCTGCCAGTGTCGCCGTCCGTCGCCATTGCAGTTCTTCAGCACACCGTGCTCGACGTGGTCACCCCGTTGCATCATCTCGTGTGCACGGTTCCAGATAGCCATGACAACCGTTGTAGCAAAAAATCCAGCACGCAATGGTCACCGTGGTCACCATTGTCACCGTTGCAGCATCTCACGAGCATGGTTTCAGCTAGCCGCGGTGACCGTTGTAGCAAAAATCCAGCGCTCTCCGCGAGATGCAATCCACGGCGGTCGGCATTCAGCGTTGTTGGAACCATGGGTCTACGGTGGTGTAACGGGCCATCTATTTTGCCGCAATCAACGGGAGACGATGGTATGGTACGCTATGGTGCCAAATCATGGTGCCACCAGAAAACAGCAATGCCGGAGAGGGCTGCAACCGACAATCTTAGAAGCTGGAACCGGTAGAGTTTTTGGCGCACAGCATTGGACGAGACTTGCCTGCTTTCTCGGTGTGTGCCCATCCATGTTCCCGCATATGTGGCTTGATTTGATTGGAACAAAATAAGGCCTGACCTCACCCCCTTAAAATCAGGAGGAGATGATTAGATTAGAAAGAAAAGAGAAAAAAAGACAATTGTAGGATGAAGTAGGAGCACGGATGGGAGCATGGGGAGGGAGCAGACAAGCCGGATCCCGGCCATCACATAATAACATGTAAATAATATCCTACTTAATATTTGCACGTACTTAATATACTTCCAAATTAATGTGTATTGCACGTATACATTGACTAGTATAGATAAATTAGACACTATATATCTAGAATTTTAGAGCATCTATCACTGGACTTGCCAAATCCGGTCCCTCAAACGCCCGATCCATACTACCCATGCACACGTTGATCTATTCTACGTGATCAAACAAGGAACACAAAATTGAGCTGCAAAGGAACACAAGATCAACTGCAAACGGACATAACATACTTCACCACATCCAAGAGATCATAGTTCGTTCACGGACAAGTTCATAAACTTCTACAACTAAAAACGATATAAACATTGAGGTGGAGGGGGGCCGGTATTACCACTTCCGCGTCGGCCCTTTGCCCTTCCGATCGCCGGCGCAGCTGCAGGCGTCCGCGGCTGGTGGAGGGTCTTGGTCATCGGACGACGAGGTGCAGCTGTCGTCGTCGTCGGAGTCGGAGTCAGAGAGGATGATGGGCCCCTTCGTCCGACGGACCGTCCTGTCCTGCTCCCGCTTCAGCCTTGTCACCCGAGCCTTGTTCGCAACAGCCACCTTTACCTCGTGCTCAGACTGCTCAATAGCTAGCCGGAGCGCCTTGGTGTTCTTTCGCCGGAGGCGGCAAGCGTCCGTCTCCGCCGTCGTGAGGGAGCGGCGGTACACCGAGGCGAGGAGATGCGCGTCCTCGTCAGCGGCCGGCTCTGTCCAACGGTGACGGCGTGTGGACTGCTCCATCACATCCCTCTCCCGTGCATGCTGCCTCCCGCGGCACGCGGCGTGCGCCTCCGACTCCGGAGTGCCCGTGCGTGTTGAAGGAGGGGCACAAGCACTCAGCGCTGGCCGCATGAAGGAGCGGGCGACAGGGGAAGGAGACGCCACGGGGCCGGCACAGATTGTGTTGACCGGGCGCAGCTGCGTGCGGGCTGGGAGGGTCCAGCTCCGGCGTCCGCGCTGCAGCGGCGCGGGAGGTACGGCGATGCTCCAGATCCGGAGCTACCGTCGGTCTCCACCTTGGACCGCTCCAGCGCAATGCAGAGGGCCATCTCCTCCTCGTAGTCGAGCTTCGAGCCGGAGTTGCTGCCGGAGCTACTCATCGTGGTGGATGGGATCAGAACCGAAGAGGGAGATGAGTAGGTGGACCGAGAGAGGGAGAGAGTGAGCTAGGGTTTGAACGCGGTGCCTGGATTGGGATATTTTGTGGGGACCATGGTGGGCCGGGCATGTCAGGTGGATGCGCCCTGGCGTGCCCCATATCCGCCCTATATTTGGGTTGGATATGAGGGGCGCCGGTAAACCCAGATGTTTGTCGGCGGTTTGAGATATCTGATTGGGTCAATTTTTTGTGACCGATCACTAACCGGACGGCCTGTGCGGGTGTTTGAGACGGGTATAAGCGACCTGGCTGTAGATACTCTTATGGAACGGATCATTTTTGGTTTGTGCGATTTACAAAGTGCTCATGAATTCACATACTCTTCCAACATAAAATTCATGCAGGCTAACGCTACCTCCTAACCAAGATTTTCCTATGGTAATTGGAAAGGAAAATACTTGTAATTTTTCCAAAAAGAAAAGAAACACTTGCAATCACTTGGTTGATACTTCTTCCTTTTCTTTTTAGTTTGCATATAAGTTTGACTAGCTTTGTAGAAAAATATACCAACATATACACTATGAAATCAATATTATAGATGCATGATGAAATTAATTTTCATAACATATAACTTTTGTATTATAGATGTTGACATTTTTTTTATAAAGTTAGACAAACTTTACAAAATTTGACTTTGATCAAATCTTATATGCAGACTATAAATAAACGGAGGGAGTACAAGCGCAAGCATCGACGTTTTCTGCGAGTGACATATGTCTGGCTGGACGCATGTGCGTCATCCCCATCCCTCCCCAGAAGCCTTGACCGCACGTGCATTGTCTTACTATATCTCTACTTCTAATGGAGCAGTTGGTAGTCTCGCTTCCAGGGTTTTTTTCGTTCCATCTTTTATGGTTTTTTTGGTATCTCCTCCCACCTTCGTTGGTTTTTTTCGTAGATTTTTTTCGTCCCCTCCCCCACTTCATTGGTTTATTTTCGTATCACTCTCTCACACAACGAAAGAAATCTGAACAGATCAGAACTTTCCATACTGGCACAAGTTATTTAGTAATGTAAAATCAATCACGAACAATCTCTAAAGATCAAATCTAAATTAATTAATCTTACCTTAAATCACTCAATCACATTAATTAGAAAACAAATAATTGATTTTCAGAAAAATCGCTCAATCACATTAACCTAACCTTAACTCACGGATGGTAATCAATCTCCAAACAAAGAAAACAATACATCGAGGGAGCAGTAAATAAACTCCCTTTCTTATGACATGCATATGATCTTCCCTTCCCTCTTCGTTGTCGAGCGTTCTTGATTCTCGAGGCCCATGATTGGGCTGCGTCACTGGGTCCGACGGTGCCGGAGGACGAGGACGGCGAGGCCGGGTGCCGCGTGAAAGGATCGATATGATTGACTAGACGGGGGGTGAATAGGCAACTAACAATTTTAGCTTTTCTTTAACAATTTAAACTTTGCATCAAAGTAGGTTGTCTAGATATGCAACTAGGTGAGCAACCTATATGATGCAACAAGGATAGGAACACAAGCAAGCAAGATATATGAAACAAATAAGCTTGCACAAGTAAAGGCACGAGATAACCAAGAGTGGAGACGGTGGAGACGAGGATGTGTTGCCGAAGTTCCTTCCCTTTGATAGGAAGTACGTCTCCGTTGGAGCGGTGTGGAGGCACAATGCTCCCCGAGAAGCCACTAGGGCCACCGTATTCTCCTCACGCCCTCACACAATGCGAGATGCAGTGATTTCACTATTGGTGCCCTTGGAGGCGGCGACCAAACCTTTACAAACTAGGTTGGGGCAATCTCCACAACTCAATTGGAGGCTCCCAATGACACCACGAAGCTTCACCACTATGGATTATGGCTTCGCGGTGACCTCAACCGTCTAGGATGCTCAAACACCCAAGAGTAATAAAATCCGCAAGGGATTAGTGGGGGGAATCAAATATCTCTTGGTGGAAGTGTAGATCGAGGCCTTCTCAACCACTCCCGAGCAAATCAACAAGTTTGGTCGGCTAGGGAGTGAGATCGGACGAAAATGGAGCTTGGAGCAATAATGGAGCTTGGGGGTGGAAGAGGTAAGTCAATGGGGAAGAAGAGGACCTCTTATATAGTGGGACAAAAATCCAACCGTTACCCACCAACCAGCCCGCGGCTAGCGGTACTACCGCGCCTGGCCAGCGGTACTACCGCAAGGCCGCGCGGTACTACAGCTTGCAATCAAGCGGTACTACCGCACGGCTGTGCGGTACTACCGTACCGACCCACGGTACTGCCGTAACCCCAGCGATAGTAAAGATAAATAGACGCGCAGGAACTGGGGGCGGTACTTCCGCAAGCGCGGTACTACCGCGCCCCCCATGCGATACTACCGCAAGGCAAACCCCCCCCCCCAGCCAGGGGGAAGGAAACTTCCGTGCCTACTTCCGCAAAGAAACGGACGTAGCAAAAACCCGACACAGTAGTACCGCCGAGGGGCGGTACTACTGCCTGACTGCATAGCGCGGTACTACCGCGCGGCGAAAATGGTACTACCGCGGTAGGTGCGGATTTAAAAAATTACATCCGCCCCTATTACCGCGAAGGGGCGGAACTAGCCTGGTGGGCAGCGGTAGTGCGGCTTCAGGGGAGCGGTACTACCGTGCGCACCTGCGGTACTACCGCGCCACCGCGCGGTACTACCGCGGATGCCTACAGTACTACCGCTTTCCTGGGAGCAGTACTACCGCGACCAACCACAGCAGCCAGACAAGGGAGGCAAGAAAACGGAGGAAGCTCCAAGGAAAAAGGAGGGGACAAGAAGGAGACGTGTACGTGATGATTCCACCCAAGTCTTTCCAACGCGGATCCCCTCTTAATAGTACGGCTTTCCTACGACTTAAATCCATCAAAAAGAAACGTAGAAAAGACGCCGTCTTCATCAGTCTTCTAGGGGCACCCAACCGTCTTGTGCCTAGCAATGGAGTGTCTGGAATACTCAAGGCACACGATTAGTCCGCAAATGCGTTGTCATCAATCACCAAAACACTTAGGGATAAATATGCCCTTACAATCTCCCCCTTTTTGGTGGATTAATGACAATACGGGATTTGCACAAGGAAAATAATATTAAGTAAATGCAAACCCCTCCTCTCTAGAATATAGACGGGCTCTCCCTAGATGTGTGCCACCTGGATGAGTGCTTTGGACTGCACGGCACACGAATACTAGGATCAAAGCTCCCCCTATATTACAGAGACAAGGCATATCTATCACTAGACAAGATAGCACAAACATAAGTTAACTACGATAGATAAAGTGCATATGTCTTACACCATATGAGGAAAGGTCTCGAAAGCACAAACCAAACAAGAGCAAACAAGCACAAACGAGGTCCAAAAGACAAAGCAAATAAACGCACCAAGCACGACACAACGCAAATCCCTACACTCTCTCCCCCTTTGGCATCAAGACGCCAAAAAGGCAGAGAGGACACCTGCACACACGGGGTGGCTCAGGCAGAGAAGTCGTCCCACTGCTCCTCGTCAGACTCAGCGGAGGGGATAGTCTCCTCGAAGTCATCCTCTGAACTGGTCCACTTGTATCCCTGCTTTGACATCCAGGCAGCCTCAGGTATGATGACGTCCTCAGACCCGCCAGACACATCCTCTCCAAAGAGCCTCATAACCTTCTTGTCACGGCGGCGACTCTCCTTGTCTGCCATGTGAGCCCTGTACTGTCCCTTTGCCTGCATGCAGAAGAGAGTCTTCATCTTGTCCTTTAGCTTCTTGGCCCATGACGGCTCAGAGGAAGGAGTGGTGGACCTAGCAGCACGGTCCTCAGCAACATTCTTAGCAGCAGCCTCCTCCTCACCAGCAGCCCTCCTAGCAGAAGAGGCCTCAGCACGGGTAGTGGTGTTGGCCCAGTTGGGCTTGACGCGGAGGCTGATGGACTCATGGCGAATCCAGTCTGGAGCAAGGAACTCATCACCAGGGTACATCTTCTCCCAAGTGGTGGAGAACAGCAGAAATAGGTACGGTCCATAGATAGGTACCTTGCGAGTGAACACCGCAAACCGAAGCTCACACCACATGATGTGTGAGACATCAAGTGGCTGAGTCTGAGAAGAACGTGCCTCTGCACACAGGAGCAACATGTCCACTAGATATGCATGGATCTTGTCCTTGTCGCCAATGCGTGGGAACAGAGTGGTGCGGAAGATGCGATGCATGATATCCAGAAAGGAGTTCAACACCCAAGTTAACTTGCCATTGGGGAGCACCTTCTCAATAAGGAAAGGCTGAAGCAGATTCTTGTTGGCAGACTCAGAGTTGGCATGGGGGCGAACACCAACGGGGGTGTGAAGCCCGTCATCAGGAATGTGCAGCAGATCCATGAACTCTTTCCATGTAGCAGACAGCTGACGGCCGTTGGTCATCCTGGTCATCCTCCGCTCCTCCCCGGGATGAAAGTACACTGAGGCAAAGAACTGACAAATGAGCTCAGGGTCATAGTCAAGGTGAAAAGAGATCACCGGCTCAATAGCAAACTGCTCCACCAAGTCCAGAGCCTCTCCAAAATAGTCACGAAACTTGTCCTTCCGCATGTGATGCATGTCTATCCACTTGACATCCACAAATGTATTCTGCTTGCTCTTGATCACATCCAGATAGATGAGAACCTGTTGCTTGTTCTAGAACATCTCGGTGCCTCTGAGCATAGCCCGAGGAGTCACATAGGGATTGATCCTCGGGCGTTCGACATACTCAGAGACAGAAATCTCGTCTATGCCCTTAGCAGGTTCCTTTTGCTTGCTGGTAGTAGTCTTGACATTGCGCTTGGGGGCATTAGAGCCCTCTGGGGCTTCATCTTGGGGGTTGCGCAGACGCTTGGAGCCAGTGTCACGACTGGGATTGGAACGGCGAGAGCCACCACCTGAGACACAAAAACGCAAAACACCCACAACAACCAAGAGGGATTAATGCAAAGACCACAATAAAGCAAGAGAAACAAGCAGAAAGCACACATGGTAAATGCCTAGAGAGAGATTTGATCTCTACGGTAGTATTGCCAAGTGCCGCGAAGCTAAGATAGTAGTACTGCTCTTAGACGCGGTAGTACCGTGCAAGGTCACGGTAGTACCGGGTCTAGGAGCGGTAGTACGATCTTAGCGCCTCAGCTAGCGCGGTAGTACCGCGTCTTCTGAGCGGTAGTACCGCACAAGCTAGCACGGTAGTACCGCACCTGACGGGCGGTAGTACCGCAAGAGCGGTAGTACCGCACATCAGACACGATAGTACCACACCGCGTCAGATCTGAACAAGTTCAAATCTGAGAAAAGCCCACGAAACCGCGGCGGTACTACGGTTGGACAAAGCTACCACAAGACAGCATATCAAGTATGATTCCTACGCATCACGACTCTCCTACATCCTACTCTTGCATAGATTTGGCCTAAAATCTCAAGAACAATAAGTTTCTCCCCAAAAACCTAGAAGTAAGAGAACAACCAAGAAAAAGAGGGATTTGGGGAAAAACCTTGGTCCATGGCAAGAGGAAGTGGTGGGGAACGATCCCACCGGTCGGAATCCGAGGAGAGTGGCCGGAGAAGGAGATCCGGCGAGGGCCTCCGGCGCCATTCTTGAGCGAGAGAGAGAAAGAGAGAGAGAGAGAGAGAGAGAGAGAGAGAGACGTGGGGAGAGAGACAAATGAATGGGTATGGGGAGTTGGAACTCCCCTGCCCGAGTCATAACCCCCACGCTCCCTCGACGGCGCGGTAGTACCGTGCCCCAACGCGGTAGTATCGTGCCCCAACGCGGTAGTACCGCCCGGCGCGGTACTTCCGAAGTACCGCACCTGAGCGGTAGTACCGTGTTGTGGTGCGGTAGTACCGTGCCTCCCAAAGCGGTAGTACCGCCGCCAGCCGCGGTAGTACCATGGGCTCAAAAAGATGCATGTTTTGAGCACACGAAAAACGGGGTCTTTGCACAAACACTCCGAGCCAACACGACACCACAAGACCACGCTACACACAAAGCCAGAAAGGCACACGACAAACGAAACAACCACGAGACACCACCTCTCCAAAGAGAGGGCGGTGGCCGTAGCCACCTATGTTTGAGTCAATTGGTATGGCACCGCAAAGAATTATCCTTGGGTCCATGACCAAAACTCGTCTTTGAAGCACAAGTACCATCAAACATGGCTAATGTGAAAGACTTGATCCGTTTATGCATAATGGGGGGAGGGAGAGTTCATTGAGAGAACATCACTCCCCCTATGTCCATGCCTACATCTAAACAAGACAACACGTTGAGTATGGTGGGGTGTGCAAGGGTTCAAGCAACATTGCTCGAATCAATGATATTTAGCTCATGCCTTAACTCGCGAAATCTTGCTTCATCCAAGGGCTTCGTGAAGATATCTGCAAGGTTATCATGAGTGTTGACATAGTTGAGATCGATCTCTCCTCGCCTAATGTGATCCCGGATGAAGTGATACCGGATCTCAATATGCTTCGTCTTGAAGTGTTGCACCGGGTTGAGAGAGATCTTGATGGAACTTTCATTGTCACACCAAAGAGGCACTTTGTCACAAATGACACCGTAATCCTTTAAAGTTTGCCTCATCCATAAGAGTTGTGCACAACAACTACCGGCCGCCACATACTCCGCTTCGGTGGATGAGAGAGACACACAACTTTGCTTTTTGGAAGACCAACTTACCAAAGAGCAACCAAGGAATTGGCACCCTCCGAAAGTGGACTTCCTATCCACTTTGTCTCCCGCCCAATCGGAATCCGAATACCCTACAAGCTTGAAGTTTGCTACTCTTGGGTACCAAAGGCCAAAGTTTGGGGTATGAGCCAAATATCGAAAGATTCGGTTGACCGCCACATAGTGACTTTCCTTAGGTGCGGCTTGAAACCGTGCACAAATTCCCACACTCAACATGATATCCGGTCTAGATGCACAAGGGTAAAGCAAGGAACCTATCATGGAGTGATATACCTTTTGATCCACCGCTTTACCATTGGGATCTATGTCAAGTTGGCACTTGGTGGGCATGGGAGTGGAAGCTGGCTTGACATCACTTAGCTTGAATCTTTTGAGCATGTCTTGAGTATATTTGGCTTGATTGATGAAGGTTCCTTCTCTTCTTTGCTTCACTTCGAACCCTAGAAAGAACTTCAACTCTCCCATGGAAGACATCTCGAACTTTGAGGTCATGAGAGCGGCAAATTCCTCATTGAAAGCTTTGTTAGGGGAACCAAAGATAATATCATCAACATATAATTGGCACACAAACAACTCCCCTTTGACCTTCTTAGTAAAAAGAGTGGGGTCGATTAGCCCAACTTCAAAACCACGGTCTTGTAACAACTCGGTAAGGTGGTCATACCACGCACGTGGGGCTTGTTTAAGGCCATAGAGTGCCTTATCAAGTTGATACACATGATCGGGAAAGTAGGGATCCTCGAACCCGGGGGGTTGCTTGACATAAACCAAATCATTAATGGGACCATTAAGAAAAGAACTCTTCACATCCATTTGTTGTAACTTAAAGTTATGATGAGAAGCATAAGCAATCAACATGCGAATATATTCAAGACGAGCAACGGGGCAAAAGGTTTCACCGTAGTCGATACCCTCGACTTGGGAGTAGCCTTGTGCTACCAACCGAGCCTTGTTGCGAATGATAATCCCATGGGCATCTTGCTTGTTCTTAAATATCCACTTGGTTCCGATGACATTGTGGTTCCCTGTCGGTCTTGGCACCAATCTCCACACTTTGTTGCGCTCGAAGTTGTTGAGTTCTTCATGCATGGCATTGAGCCAATCCGGATCTTCTAGCGCCTCATAGACCTTGTGGGGTTCCACACAAGAGACAAACGCGTGATGCTCACAATAATTTGCTAATTGTCTACGAGTGCTTGCCCCCTTTCTTAAGCTTCCAAGCACATTCGTCATGAGATGATCCATGGTGGAGAGCTTGGAAGCAACCTTGGCGGCACGATGCTCTAATTCCTCCTCGGGGTAAGACGAGGAGTGGTCACTTGATCATCTTGAGCGTCGTCTTGAGCTTGTTCTTGTTCTTGAACTTGCTCGGAGGAGAGAACTTGACCTTGGGAATCACTTGATGTGTCAACACCGTCTTGAGCGTGATCTTTCCCTTGGTCATGTTCTTGAGGATGAGGGCCTTCATGTTGTTCTTCGGAAGCGTGTGGGCCTTGGGTTGGTAATGGCTCCGCTTGACTGGAGCTTTGTCCTTCTCCTTCGGCCACAAGGGGTTTCTCAATGGGTAGGATAAAACCAACACCCATTCTTCTTATGGCTTGGGGAGGAATTTCATCACCTACATCACAAGTGCCACTTTGCTCCACTTGGGAGCCGTTACACGTCTCATCAAACTCCACGTTACACGTCTCCTCAATAAGTCCTGTGGATTTATTGAGGACACGGTAAGCATGAGAGTTTGAAGCATAACCAACAAATATGCCCTCATAAGCTCTAGCCTCAAATTTAGACAACCGAACACCTTTCTTGAGAAAGAAACACTTACACCCGAACACCTGGAAGTACTTGAGGTTGGGCTTGTTACCGATGAGTATCTCATATGGAGTCTTGTTCAAGCCCTTGCGGAGGTAGAGCCGATTGGATGCATGACACGCGGTGTTGATGGCTTCGGCCCAAAAGTTGTACGGAGACTTGAACTCTGCCATCATGGTCCTTGCCGCATCCATCAACGTCCGGTTCTTCCTCTCCGCAACACCGTTTTGTTGAGGGGTGTAAGGTGCGGAGTATTGATGCTTGATCCCCTCATCACTAAGAAACTCATCCAAGGTGTAGTTCTTGAACTCGGTGCCGTTGTCACTTCTTATTGTAAAGATCTTTGCATTGTGTTGACGTTGTGCTTCATTTGCAAAGTCAATGACGGTTTGTTGGGTCTCGCTCTTCCTCTTGAAGAAATACACCCAGGTGTATCTTGATTAGTCATCCACAATCACCAAGCAATACTTCCTACCCCCAAGACTATCGAAGGTTGGAGGCCCAAAGAGATCCATGTGAAGGAGCTCCAAAGGCCTCTTTGAGTAAATGATAGTCGTGGGAGGGTGAGCCTTCTCATGTAGCTTCCTTCGATACAAGCACTGCAAGCACGATCTTTAGCAAAACTAACATTCATTAGTCCACGGACATGGTCCCCCTTGAGGAGACTTTGCAAATATCTCATATTGACATGGGCTAAACGGCGATGCTAAAGCCATCCCACATCAACTTTAGCCATTAGGCATGCCGCGGTCTTAGTGGGTCGCTCCAAAAAGTTAATCACATATAGACCATTCTCGACATGCCCAACAAAGGCTACTTTAAGAGTCTTGCTCCACAAGAGGGCCACGGTATCGATATCAAAGAAAGTGGCAAAACCCATGATTGCAAGTTGACGAACGAGAAGTAAATTGTATGCAAGGGACTCAACAAGCATGACCTTCTCGATCGTGAGATCATGAGAGATGACCACCTTGCCAAGTCCCAATACCTTGGAGGATGAGGCGTCACCCCACTCGACATTGGTGGGCATAGATGGAATCTTGTGCACATCCACCACCAAGTCCTCGCTTCCGGTCATATGATTCGTAGCTCCGCTATCGAGCAACCATGATCCCCCACCGGAAGCAAACACCTACAAGAGATTAATGCTTGGTTTTAGGTACCCATTTTGTAATGGGTCCTTTGATGTTAGTAACAAGGGTCTTTGGAACCCAAATAGACCATTCAATATATTCATGAAGAGAACCAACGAATTTGGCATAGACATGCCCATCACTAGCACGTCATAACACATAAGAAGGATTAAAGTCACCGGCTTTGATGCGAGGAGTGACATTGTCCCTTTTGACAACGCCACCCTTCGCGTTGTTCTTCTTCTTCTCCTCAGAGGCACTTTCTCCCTCCTTCACAAAGGTTTGCATGAGAGGAGGAGGTCGTTTGGTCTTGTCATTCTTCTTCTTGTTCTTGGAGTCGGGCACGTACCCAACCCCTTCCTTGGCTACAACTCCCTTTTGGTTGATCAAAAGATCGTTGAGGTTCTTCTTGCCTTGTATGCAAGTCGCAAGACCTCTCTCAAGTTTTCCCTTTAGCTTAGCGTTTTCCTCAACGAGATGCACATGCTCACAAAACGGGTTAGTAGCATTTGCATTATCAGTTAACATCATATGAGGAAAAGTGGTTTTTTCCTTGGTTAGCTTTACTTGAAGTTGATCATGAGACTCTTTGAGGCTAGCATGAGCACCCTTCAAGACCTTGTGAGCCTTGTCAAGTAGATCAAACTCCTCTTTGAGTTTAGTAAGATCAACCTCAAGTTCGGCCTTCTCGGAGTTTAGCCCATGAGAAACAATGAGGACATGATCATAATCTTTCTTTAACTTAGCATGATCAACATTGTGTGACTCCTCAAGAGCCAAACGAAGACCACGCTCTTCCTCAAGAGCATTGGAAAGATCTGAAATCTCATCGGCATAGTCACGACTATGCCCTTCCATCTTAGTGATGGTGTCTTCGTGAGCCTCGATCATGTCATTGGCTTCACCAAGTTGTTCCAAGAGAGCAACAAAGTACTTCTTGGATTTTACCTTGAGTTTGCCCATAAAGGCCTCAAACTCATTTGCCTCCACATTAGCTCCCTCAAGTTCATATAATGCTATCCGTCGGAGAAGGATGATTAATGATGGTAGTTTTGATGTTGGGGGTTACCTTGTCGGTGGCTTTAGCCATAAGGCACTTGGCGGTGATGCTTTCATTGGATGAGTCGAAGAGAGACACCCGTGGAGTCATCGCAATGGCAACAGAGGCCATGGCAACCGACTCGTCACCTTCATCATCGTCATCATCCTCATTGTACTCTTCTTGTACCACCAATGCCTTGGGAGGAGTCTTCTTGGTGAAGTTGCTCTTGTTGGGGAATGACGTGGCCTTGTCCTTTCGGATGAGCTTGCCACCATTGTCTTCCCTCTTCTCATACGGGCACTCTGCAACAAAATGACTCACGTTGCCACAATTGTAGCAAGTCCTTACACGTTGCATGCTCTTCGTGCCACTTGAGTTGTTTTTGCTAAAGTTTGGCCTCGAGTTTTTCTTACTCCAAAATTGCCTTGAAGCAAGTGCCATGTGTTCATGATACGCATACTTCGTATCTTCGGGGTTGCTCTTCTCTTCTTCCTCTTCTTCTTCTTCAACGGTGAGATTGGCCTTCAATGCAAGGTTAGGCTTCTTTGCCCTTTGAGAACGAAGCACCGCATTGTCGGCGGTCTTGTCCAAAATGTTCATGGCCACAAACTCATCCAACACTTCGCTTGAGGTCAAAATGTGGAAGTCCGGTCTTTGACGAATGACGAAGGACATGGCCTTGTGGTAGGGCATCATTGCCTTGAGGAATTTGCGCTTGATCCAATTGTCATCCATGTCCTTGCTCCCGTGATCTCGTAGTGAGACCGCGAGTTTGGTTACTCTCCGATAAAGCTCATGAGGTTCTTCATCTTCTTTCATTGCAAACTCATCGGCCTCATCTTGCACCACTTCATAGTTGGAGCGTTGAATGCTTGCGCTTCCCCGGTAGAGAGAGACAACACAATGCCATGCATCTTTGGCCAAGGCGAAGGGACGAAGATGAGGTAGGTCTTCGGGTGGAATTGCATCTTGAATGATGAAGAGAGCATTCTCATTGAATTGATTATCCGCGGTTTCTCGAGGAGTGAAGTTGCTTGGATCATGCGGATAGAAACCTTCTTCAATGATTCTCCAAAGGTTAGTGTTCACATGATTTAAATGACGTTTAAAGTGGTAAACCCAAGAATCAAAGTCCTCGTTTTTCACAATCTTAGGGGGAGGACCGGCATGATTCAAATGAGTGGAAGGAACCGGTCCACCATAAACAAGCGGTGGTTCCACATGAGCAAAGATGTCGGTGCCATTTTTACCACTAGAAGAAGGAGCCTTTTCACTACTAGCTTCCCCCTTATTGGAGATAGCATCCGTCACCTTGTCGGTGGGATCACCCACTTTCAATGGTGCGGTGGATAGTTTAAACCCCTCAAGGAATTTAGTAAACATGCTTTCAACCTCGGTTGTCATGGAGGTTTTCAATGTCTCCAAGGCCACATTGAACTCCTCATGAGAGATCGAGGTTCCCCCATCGCCCGTAGACGAGGTCGGATTCGCAGCGGAGTGTTCCTCCACACCGTCTACGGTATCAACCATACTCTTCGGACAGTAAAGTCCTTAATAAAGAGATGAGGCTCTGATACCAATTGAAAGGATCGATATAGTTGACTAGAGGGGGGTGAATAGGCAACTAACAATTTTAGCTTTACTTTAACAATTTAAACTTTGCATCAAAGTAGGTTGTCTAGATATGCAACTAGGTGAGCAACCTATATGATGCAATAAGGATAGGAACACAAGCAAGCAAGATATATGAAACAAATAAGCTTGCACAAGTAAAGGCACGAGATAACCAAGAGTGGAGACGGTGGAGACGAGGATGTGTTGCCGAAGTTCCTTCCCTTTGAGAGGAAGTACGTCTCCGTTGGAGCGGTGTGGAGGCACAATGCTCCCCAAGAAGCCACTAGGGCCACCGTATTCTCCTTACGCCCTCACATAATGCGAGATGCAGTGATTTCACTATTGGTGCCCTTGGAGGCGGCGACCGAATCTTTACAAACTAGGTTGGGGCAATCTCCACAACTCAATTGGAGGCTCCCAACGACACCACGAAGCTTCACCACTATGGACTATGGCTTCGCGGTGACCTCAATCGTCTAGGATGTTCAAACACCCAAGAGTAACAAGATCCGCAAGGGATTAGTGGGGGGAATCAAATATCTCTTGGTGGAAGTGTAGATCGAGGCCCTCTCAACCACTCCCGAGCAAATCAACAAGTTTGGTCGGCTAGGGAGTGAGATCGGACGAAAATGGAGCTTGGAGCAATAATGGAGCTTGGGGGTGGAAGAGGTAAGTCAACGGGGAAGAAGAGGACCCCTTATATAGTGTGGGACAAAAATCCAACCGTTACTCACCAACCAGCCCGCGGCCAGCGGTACTACAGCAAGGCCGCGCGGTACTACAGCTTGCAATCAAGCGGTACTACCGCACGGCTGTGCGGTACTACCGTACCGACCCACGGTACTGCCGCAACCCCAGCGACAGTAAAGATAAACAGACGCGCAGGAACTGGGGGTGGTACTTCCGCAAGCGTGGTACTACCGCGCCCCCATGCGGTACTACCGCAAGGCAAAAACCCCCAGCCAGGGGGAAGGAAACTTATGTGCCTACTTCCGCAAAGAAACGGAAGTAGCAAAAACCCGACACAGTAGTACCGCCGAGGGGCGGTACTACTGCCTGACTGCACAGCGCGGTACTATCGCGCGGCGAAAACGGTACTACAGCGGTAGGTGCGGATGTAAAAAATTAAATCCGCCCCTACTACCGCGAAGGGGCGGCACTAGCCTGGTGGGCAGCGATAGTGCGGCTCCAGGGGAGCGGTACTACCGTGGGCACCTGCGGTACTATCGCGCCACCGCGCGGTACTACCGCGGATGCCTACGGTACTACCGCTTT
Organism: Triticum urartu; assembly: GCF_003073215.2. Taxonomy (NCBI): domain Eukaryota; kingdom Viridiplantae; phylum Streptophyta; class Magnoliopsida; order Poales; family Poaceae; genus Triticum; species Triticum urartu. Next base: position 494,732,325 of record NC_053026.1, on the reverse strand, counting down.
CCTGGGAGCAGTACTACCGCGACCAACCACAACAGCCAGAAAAGGGAGGCAAGAAAACGGAGGAAGTTCCAAGGAAAAAGGAGGGGACAAGAAGGAGACGTGTACGTGATGATTCCACCCAAACCTTGCCAACGCGGACCCCCTCTTAATAGTACGGCTTTCCTACGACTCAAATCCACCAAAAAAAAACATAGAAAAGACGCCGTCTTCATCAGTCTTCTTGGGGCACCCAGCCGTCTTGTGCCTAGCAATGAAGTATCTGGAATACTTAAGGCACACGATTAGTCCGCAAATGCGTTGCAATCAATCACCAAAATACTTAGGGATAAATATGCCCTTACACCGCGGCACCGTGTTGGCCGCGGCCGGTGAAGGGGACGAAGAAGGGCGCCTTCCCTGGCCCTGGCCATGGCCGTGGCCCTGGGAGTTGGTGCGGTGGAAGCGGCACTTGAAGGACCCGGCGTGGGTGGCCGGGGCGCAGACGCACTTGGAAGCGGGCCCGTGGCCCGCGCCGGTCGGCGCCGACGCCGACCCGGGCCACCTCCTCCGCGTATTCTTGGAGCTGTGGCTGGCCGATTTACATGAAATTAATTCCCTCAGTTGTGGTTGCAAATATAGTACACATAATCTATATTATTATGCACTAGCGTGTGTGTGTGAAATAAATGGATTATGGTCATTTACCCAGTAAAATGGATATGCGTGTGTTAGAGAGATAGAGAAGGAGGGGGAGAGAGAGTGAGGAAGAGGAAGGGAGAGAGAGTGTGTGTGTGAAAGGATTTGATGGTAAAAAAGGTCGTCAATGTCATTTGATATGTATGAGAATATTAATATTGAACTCTTAAAGTTATTATGGTCCCGTTGCAACGCATGAGCGTTCTTCTAATGTTATTGTTGTGTGTGTGTGTTCTTGCAACAAAACTCTTAGGTTGTGTTGTGTCTAAGATGATGGATGAGTATGATGAGATGACAACTATCTGTCATGACCAGACAAATTTCAGAGACACATACTCGACTACAGCCTTATCAGATGAACGTGTCCTCGATGGGTGGAGGCGGATACTTGGCTGTGTAAACACCCAATGGTTCCGCCGTCTCAACATGCGCAAATGCTCGGTAATGGGAGGCCGCACCCTTCATATTGGTGATCATCATCCCCTGGTCCTGGCCCCCGTGTTCGACTTCGATGACAGCGCACGGCAGCTTCCCGCCGGAGGACGGCACGGCTTTTCGCCGGTGCACGTACAAGGATGCTCCTTTGGCCTTGAGGATGTAGTCGCCGTACGCGAAGTATGGACGTGGGATGTACTTACTCGTCAGCGTGTACTGCTGGCTCCACCTCCTCTCCGCCCGGACCCAGACCGTCGTCCGAGAGCCCACAGGGACGACGACTCCGAGCGAAAACATGTTTTAGAGCCTATGCATCTGGGTATTCCTTATCCAACCATTCATTTCTGTATCATGATTCGTGCAAATAAATTTTTTTTGTTTCTCTCATATAGAACATGTATTTATACTTTAACTTTACAGCACAACAAAGCTTTCTATGTAGAATGTGGGATAAAACTTACAGATTTTTTGGTCCAACATAAATATACAAAATGAGATTTGTTTGATTAAAAAAATCTTATTTTTCATATTTATGTCGGACAAAAAAATCTGAAAGTTTTATCTCACATTCTAGTTACAAAGTTATGTTGTACTACAAAGTTTGAAGTTCAAGACATGTTTTATATAAGAGGAACAAAAAAAAATCATATAATAAGGTAGTTGTGTAGCACAGATTTCAAAGCAATATTGAAGTGCTAGGATAGCGAGGCCCGGGTGCATAAGCTCACAAAATCTGCTTTCCGACTCCGAGCCTCCCGCGTACCACGGTCAGGCTGTAGTCCTTGATCCGGAGCCGGGCGATCATCGACGGCATTGCGAAAGAGCGGACGCGCTCGTCGTCGAGGTCGAAGTAAACGACTCTTGGGGCGCCACCCCCCTGACCCAATACGTGGCACCGTCGACGCTGACAACGCCGGCGTCCAGCCTGCACCTCGTCCTGGCGTCGCGGGACGCCGCCACCTCCCGCCACGACGCATCCTCCTCCAGCGTGAGCACGTGCACGGCGTAGGTCGCCTCAATGCCCCAGCTGACTGTCCACGGGAACGTCGGGGCGTGCACCAGCTTGTGCCGCCCCGTCGTGGGGTGGTACGCCAAGCTGTACGCCATGTCCCACCTCCCATGCTGCCAGTACCCGGACCCGACGACCTCACCACGCGGAAGCGGTGGCACGGGCAGCGTCGCGCCGGTCGCCGGGTTGACCAGGGTGACGGTGCCGCCGGCCCACCCGCCGCTGTTCTCGCACAGGCAGAGGAGGCCGTTGCACGAGCCGACCAGCTGCAGGTCGTCGTCCGCGTCCACGTCCTCGAAGCGAGCATCTGGGAGGCGGGGGTGGGGGGTTCCTCCACAGCTCCCTGCACCTCCCCGTCGAGAGGTCGTCGACCACATAGGCGACGGCGGAGCGGGCGTTCCAGAGGAGGGCCTTGGCGCGGCTCTGCATCTCCGTCGTTCGTTTGTCGACGGCGTCGCGCCAGAGCCTGCAGACGAGGCGGGCACGGCGCCGCGCGCTAGGCGGGAGCCGCAGCAGGATGTCCACCAGCATGTCCTTGTGGAAATTCGAACCCATGGCACGGCGGAGGAGCTGTTTCTGCTTCCGGCCGGTTGCCCACGGCAGCGCGCCACGCTCCGCCTCCCCTTTTTATTGAACGAGCTGGCGAGTCGTTTCCCTGATGGGATTGCCAAAATGATACACTCCGTCCATGGGATTGGAGTCCTACTCGGTTGTCAAGTTCTTCCGTATACCTGTCAGGTTTGTATCCGGCATGAGACCGCAACGAATCTGTTCAAAACCTCGAATTTACTCAGCTCTCTCAGGCTAAATGATTCTGAATTTTGAGATCACTAGACCGCCTTGGAACCATGAATTTTACGGCTTCCTTGTTCTATAGTTTTGTACTTCCTTCATACCAAAATATAAGACCTTTGCAATTCAAATTTAACCGCAAAAACAACTTATATTTTGATACAGAGGTAGTATATTTTAAGTAGGTTATGTTGATGCAGTTTGTCTACAGCACAACTGGTACACATTAGAGCATCTATATCCGTATATGATAAATATGACCCCTTAAACGTACGTGAACACGCTCAGACGCATCACCGAGCACTGACTGGGCACTCCTCAAATTAGCACAACTGTATCCGGACATCTCATACTAGATTCTCAAATGCATACAAAAGCATGCAAACGAAAAAACCTAGGACGACGATAACTGTCACACGTGTGGGCGTTAAGGAGTCTGGTCACACGTTTTGTGTGATGTCTAAGAGGACCAGCCCACACGCCTATGTGTGGGCAAAAGAAGTAATGCCCACACGTCTTTTCCTTTCCTCGCGCTCCCTCTCACACGCCTACGTGTGGGAAAAATAGATAACGCCCACACGACCTCTCTCAGCCACCTACCTCACGGTCCCGCACGCCCCGCGTGACAGTCACCACACGTCCCCGCAGTTGTTGGGGAACGTAGTAATTTTAAAAAAAAAATCCTACGCACACTCAAGATCATGGTGATGCATAGCAACGAGAGGGGAGAGTATGTCCACGTACCCTCGTAGACCGAAAGCGGAAGCGTTAGCACAACGCAGTTGATGTAGTCGTACGTCTTCACGATCCGACCGATGAAGTACCGAATGCACGACACCTCCGAGTTCTGTACACGTTCAACTCGATGACGTCCCTCGAACTCTGATCCAGCCGAGCTTTGAGGAAGAGTTCCGTCAGCACGACGGCGTGGTGACGATGATGATGTTCTACCGACGCAGGGCTTCGCCTAAGCACCGCTACGATATGACCGAGGTGGATTATGGTGGAGAGGGGCACCACACACGGCTAAGAGATCAAGAGATCAATTGTTGTGTCTATGGGGTGCCCCCTGGCCACGTATATAAAGGAGTGGAGGAGGGGAGGGGCCGGCCCTCTCTATGGCGCGCCCTAGGGGAGTCCTACTCCCACCGGGAGTAGGATTCCCCCTTTCCTAGTAGAACTAGGAGCCTTTCCAAGTAGTAGGAGTAGGAGAGAAGGAAAGGGAAGGAAAAAGGAGAAGGAAGGAAGGGGGCGCCCCCCTCCCTAGTCCAATTCGGACCAGCCCATGGGGAGGGGTGTGGCCACCCTTTGAGGCCTTTCTCTCCTTTCCCGTATGGCCCATTAAGGCCCAATACGAATTCCCGTAACTCCCCGGTACTCCCGAAAATACCCGAATCACTCGGAACCTTTCCGATGTCCGAATGTAGTCGCCCAATATATCGATATTTACGTCTCGACCATTTCGAGACTTCTCGTCATGTCCCCGATCTCATCCGAGACTCCAAACTCCTTCGGTACATCAAAACACATAAACTCATAATATAACCGTCATCAAACTTTAAGCGTGCGGACCCTACGGGTTCGAGAACTATGTAGACATGACCGAGACACGTCTCCGGTCAATAACCAATAGCGGAACCTGGATGCTCATATTGGCTCCTACATATTCTACGAAGATCTTTATCGGTCAAACCGCATAACGACATACGTTGTTCCCTTTGTCGTCGGTATGTTACTTGCTCAAGATTCGATCGTCGGTATCTCAATACCTAGTTCAATCTCGTTACCGGCAAGTCTCTTTACTCGTTTCGTAACACATCATCCCGCAACTAACTCATTAGTTGCAATGCTTGCAAGGCTTATAGTGATGTGCATTACCGAGTGGGCCCAGAGATACCTCTCCGACAATCGGAGTGACAAATCCTAATCTCGAAATACGCCAACCCAACAAGTACCTTCGAAGACACCTGTAGACCACCTTTATAATCACCCAGTTACGTTGTGACGTTTGGTGGCACACAAAGTGTTCCTCCGGTAAACGGGAGTTGCATAATCTCATAGTTATAGGAACATGTATAAGTCATGGAGAAAGCAATAGCAACAAATTAAACGATCAAGTGCTAAGCTAACAGAATGGGTCAAGTCAATCACATCATTCTCCTAATGATGTGATCCCGTTAATCAAATGACAACTCATGTCTATGGTTAGGAAACTTAACCATCTTTGATCAACGAGCTAGTCAAGTAGAGGCATACTAGTGACACTCTGTTTGTCTATGTATTCACACATGTATTATGTTTCCGGTTAATACAATTCTAGCATGAATAATAAACATTTATCATGATATAAGGAAATAAATAATAACTTTATTATTGCTTCTAGGGCATATTTCCTTCAGTCTCCCACTTGCACTAGAGTCAATAATCTAGTTCACATCACTATGTGATTTAACACCAATAGTTCACATTACCATGTGATTAACACCCATAGTTCACATCGTCATGTGACCAACACCCAAAGGGTTTACTAGAGTCAATAATCTAGTTCACATTGCTATGTGATTAATACCCAAAGAGTACTAAGGTGTGATCATGTTTTGCTTGTGAGAGAAGTTTAGTCAACGGGTCTTCCACATTCAGATCCGTAAGTATTTTGCAAATTTCTATGTCAACAATGCTCTGCACGGAGCTACTCTAGCTAATTGCTCCCACTTTCAATATGTATCCAGATTGAGATTTAGAGTCATCTAGATCAGTGTCAAAACTTGCATCGACATAACCCTTTACGACAAACCTTTTGTCACCTCCATAATCGAGAAACATATCCTTATTCCACTAAGGATAATTTTGACCAATGTCCAATACTCCTAGATCACTATTGTACTCCCTTGCCAAACTCAGGGCAAGGTATACAATAGGTCTGGTACACAGCATGGCATACTTTATAGAACCTATGGCTGAGGCATAGGGAATGACTTTCATTCTCTCTCTATCTTCTGCCGTGGTCGGGTTTTGAGTCTTACTCAACTTCACACCTTGTAACACAGGCAAGAACTCCTTCTTTGACTCTTCCATTTTGAACTACTTCAAAATCTTGTCAAGGTATGTACTCATTGAAAAACTTATCAAGCGTCTTGATCTATCTCTATAGATCTTGATGCTCAATATGTAAGCAGCTTCACCGAGGTCTTTCTTTTAAGAACTCCTTTCAAACATTCCTTTATGCTTTGCAGAATAATTCTACATTATCTCCGATCAACAATATGTCATTCACATATACTTATTAGAAATGTTGTAGTGCTCCCACTCACTTTCTTGTAAATGCAGGCTTCACTGCAAGTCTGTATAAAATTATATGCTTTGATCAACTTATCAAAGCGTATATTCCAACTCCGAGATGCTTGCACCAGTCCATAGATGAATCGCTGGAGCTTGCATATTTTGTTAATACCTTTAGGATTGACAAAACCTTCTGGTTGCATCATATACAACTCTTCTTTAATAAATCCATTAATGAATGCAGTTTTGTTTATCCATTTGCCAGATTTCATAAAATGCGGCAACTGCTAACATGATTCAGACAGACTTAAGCATAGATACGAGTAGAAACTCTCATCGTAGTCAACACCTTGAACTTGTCGAAAACCTTTTTACGACAATTCTAGCTTTGTAGATAGTAACACTACTATCAGCGTCCATCTTCCTCTTGAAAATCCATTTAATCTCAATGGCTCGCTGATCAATGGGCAAGTCAACCAAAGTCCATACTTTGTTCTCATACATGGATCTCATCTCAGATTTCATGGCCTCAAGCCATTTCGCGGAATCTGGGCTCATCATCGCTTTCTCATAGTTCGTAGGCTCTTCATGGTCAAGTAACATGACCTCCAGAACAGGATTACCGTACCACTCTAGTGCGGATCTCACTCTGGTTTACCTACGAGGTTTGGTAGTAACTTGATCTTTAGTTACATGATCATCATCATTAGCTTCCTCACTAATTGGTGTAGTAGTCACAGGAACAGATTTCTGTGATGAACTACTTTCCAATAAGGGAGCAGGTACAGTTACCTCATCAAGTTCTACTTTCCTCCCACTCACTTCTTTCGAGAGAAACTCCTTCTCTAGAAAGGATCCATTCTCAGTAATGAATACCTTGCCTTCGGATCTGTGATAGAAGGTGTACCCAACATTTTCTTTTGGGTATCCTATGAAGATGCACTTCTCCTATTTAGGTTTGAGCTTATCAGGTTGAAACTTTTTCACATAAGCATTGCAACCTCAAACTTTAAGAAACGACGGCTTAGGTTTCTTGCCAAACCATAGTTCATACGGTGTCGTCTCAACGGATTTAGATGGTGCCCTATTTAATGTGAATGTAGCTATCTCTAATGCATAACCCGAAAACGATAGTGGTAAATCGGTAAGAGACATCATAGATCGCACCATATCTAATAAAGTACGGTTACGATGTTCGGACACACCATTACAATGTGGTGTTCTAGGTGGCATGAGTTTGTGAAACTATTCCACATTGTTTTAATTGAATACCAAACTCGTAACTCAAAAAATTTCCTCCACGATCAGATCGTAGAAACTTTATTTTCTTGTTACGATGATTTTCCACTTCACTCTGAAATTCTTTGAACTTTTCAAATGTTTCATACTTATGTTTCATCAAGTAGATATACTCATATCTGCTCAAATCATCTGTGAAGATCAGAAAATAATGATACCTGCCGCGAGCCTTAATATTCGTCGGACCACATACATCAGTATGTATGATTTCCAACAAATATGTTGCTCGCTCCATTGTTCCGGAGAACGGAGTCTTAGTCATCTTGCCCATGAGGCATGATTCGCAAGCATCAACTGATTCATAATCAAGTGATTCCAAAAACCCATCAGCATGGATTTTCTTCATGCGCTTTACACCAATATGACCTAAACGGCAGTGCCACAAATAAGTTGCACTATCATTATTAACTTTGCATCTTTTGGCTTCAATATTATAAAAATGTATATCACCATGATCGAGATCCAAGAAAACATTTTCATTGGGTGTATGACCATAGAAGGTTTTATTCATGTAAATAGAACAACAATTATTCTCTAACTTACATGAATAACCGTATTGCAATAAACATGATCCAATCATATTCATGCTCAACGCAAACACTAAATAACATTTATTTTAGGTTTAACACTAATCCTGAAAGTATAGGGAGTGTGTGATGGTGATCATATCAATCTTGGAACCATTTCCAATACACATCGTCACTTCACCCTTAACTAGTCTCTGTTCATTCTGCAACTCCCGTTTCGAGTTACTATTCTTAGCAACTGAACTAGTATCAAATACCGAGGGGTTGCTACGAACACTAGTAATATACACATCAATAATTTGTATATCAAATATACCTTTGTTCACTTTGCCATCCTTCTTATCCGCCAAATACTTGGGGTAGTTCCGCTTCCAGTGACCAGTTCCTTTGAAGTAGAAGCACTTAGTCTCAGGCTTAGGTCCAGACTTGGGCTTCTTCACTTGAGCGGCAACTTGCTTGTTGTTCTTCTTGAAGTTCCCCTTCTTCCCTTTGCCCTTTTCTTGAAACTAGTGGTCTTGTTAACCATCAACACTTGATGTTTTTTTATTTCTACCTTCGTCGATTTCAGCATCACGAAGAGCTTGGGAATCATTTCCGTTATCCCTTGCATATTATAGTTCATCACAAAGTTCTAGCAACTTAGTGATAGTGACTAGAGAACTCTGTCAATCACTATATTATCTGGAAGATTAACTCTCACTTGATTCATGTGATTGTAGTACTCAGACATTCTGAGCACATGCTCACTGGCTGAGCAATTATCCTCCATCTTGTAGGCAAAGTACTGTCAGAGGTCTCATACCTCTCGACACGGGCATGAGTATGAAATACCAATTTCAACTCTTAGAACATAATATATGCTCTGTGGCGTTCAAAACATTTTTGAAGTCCCGGTTCTAAGCCGTAAAGCATGGTGCACTAAACTATCAAGTAGTCATCATACCGAGCTTTTGTCAAACGTTCATAATGTCTGCATCTGCTCCTGCAATAGGTCTGTCACCTAGCGGTGCATCAATGACATAATACTTCGGTGCAGCAATAAGGTTAATCCTCAGATCACGGATCCAATCCGCATAATTGCTACTAACATTTTTCAACATAGTTTTCTCTAGGAATATATAAAAATTAAACGGGGAGCAACATCGCGAGCTATTGATCTACAACATAGATATGCTAATACTACCAGGACTAAATTCATGATAAATTAAAGTTCAATTAATCATATTACTTAAGAACTCCTGAGGGAGTCCTGGATTAGGGGGTGTCCGGATGGCCGGACTATACCTTCAGCCGGACTCCTGGACTATGAAGATACAAGATTGAAGACTTTGTCCCGTGTCCGGAAGGGACTTTTCTTGGCGTGGAAGGCAAGCTTGGCGATACGGATATGTAGATCTCCTGCCATTGTAACCGACTTTGTGTAACCCTAACCCTCTCCGGTGTCTATATAAACCGGAGGGTTTTAGTCCATAGGACAACATATAGAACAACAAATCATACCATAGGCTAGCTTCTAGGGTTTAGCCTCTCCGATCTCGTGGTAGATCTACTCTTGTACTACCCATATCATCAATATTAATCAAGCAGGACGTAGGGTTTTACCTCCATCAAGAGGGCCCGAACCTGGGTAAAACTTCGTGTTCCTTGCCTCCTGTTACCATCCGGCCTAGACGCACAGTTCGGGACCCCCTACCCGAGATCCGCCGATTTTGACATCGAGATTGGTGCTTTCATTGAGAGTTCCTCTGTGTTGTCGCCGTTAGGCTTGATGGCTCCTACGATCATCAATAGTGATGCAGTCCAGGGTGAGACCTTCCTCCCCGGACAGATCTTCGTCTTCGGCGGCTTCGCACTGCAGGCCAATTCACTTGGCCATCTGGAGCAGATCGAAAGCTATGCCCCTAGCCGTCAGGTCAGATTTGGAAGTTTAAACTACATGGCTGACATCCGCGGGGACTTGATCCTCGACGGATTCGAGCCACTGCCGAGCGTGCCGCATTGTCACGACGAGCATGATCTTGCTCTGCCGCTGAAGAGTGCCTTGGAGGCCGCACCCGCATCAGCTTCAACCCTTAATTCGGAGCCAACTGCGCCGATCGAGGATGGGTGGTTGGACGCCGCCTCGGGGGCTGCGATCCCAACGGCGATCGAGCCGAACACCAGCCCCACACTCCGCGAGACTCGTGACTCCAAGGAGCCGGACTCCTCTCCGGACTCCGAACCCTCCGCGCCCCTGCCGATCGAATCCGATTGGGCGCCGATCATGGAGTTTACTGCCGCGGACATCTTTCAGCACTCGCCTTTCGGCGATATTCTGAAGACACTAAAGTCTCTCTCTTTATCAGGAGATCCCTGGCCGGACTACGGCAGCAAGGTTGGGATACGGACGATGAAGAAATTCAAAGCCCACCCACCACCCACTTTGTAGCCACTGTCGACGATTTAACCGACATGCTCGACTTCGACTCCGAAGACATCGACGGTATGGACACCGATGCAGGAGACGATGAAGAACCAGCGCCTATTGGGTCCTGGAAAGCCACCTCGTCGTCTGACATATACATGGTGGACACTCCAAAAGAAGGAGATGGCGATGGAACAGCGGAGGATGACCCCTCCAAGAAACAGCCTAAGCGCCGGCGTCAGCGGCGCCGCTCAAAATCCCGCCAAAGCAAATACGGTGATTCCAGCACGGGAGATAATAATACTCCGGAGAGTGCCGAAGAAAACCCCCTCCAGCAAGATTCAGCACGGGAGGACGGAGAAGCCATCCCTCATGAGAGAGAGGCAGACAGAGAGGTCGGGGACGATAATTATATGCCTCCCTCCGAAGACGAGGCAAGCCTCGACGACGAATTCGTCGTGCCAGAGGATCTCGTCGAGCAAGAGCGTTTTCAACGCAGGCTTATGGCCACGGCAAGAAGCCTCAAGAAAAAACAGCAACAGCTTAGAGCTGATCAAGATTTGCTAGTCGACAGAAGGACTGAAGTCCTTGCGGCCGAAGAGCATAAACTCGAACGCCCCTCCAAGAGCTACTCAAAGCGCAGGTTGCTACCCCGATTAGAGGAGGAAGCACTTAAACCTACATCACCAACACTTGATACGGCCGACCGGCCACCTCGTGGCCGCGATAGAGAGGCCTCTCGGCCCTCCACTCAAGCCGCACCTCGTACCAAGGCATGGGAAAATGCGCCAGACCTGCGAGATATGTTGGAGGACAAGGCAAGGCAAACAAGATCGATCTACGGATCGCGTGGGCGCCCCACAACTCGAGACGGTAACCGTCATGCCGGACACAAATCCGGTAGGGCCGAACACAGTAGACAAAGCTCATTGGAGCTACGTCGTGATATAGCCCAGTACAGAGGTGCCACACACCCACTATGCTTCACAGACGAAGTAATGGATCATCAAATCCCCGAGGGTTTCAAACCCGTAAACATCGAATCATATGATGGCACAACAGATCCTGCGGTATGGATCGAGGATTATCTCCTTCATAGCCACATGGCCCGCGGCGATGATCTCCACGCCATCAAATACCTCCCACTCAAGCTTAAAGGACCAGCTCGGCATTGGCTTAACAGCTTGCCAGCAGGATCAATCGGTTGTTGGGAGGACCTGGAAGCCGCATTCCTCAATAATTTCCAGGACACTTATGTGCGACCACCAGACGCCGATGACCTAAGCCACGTAATTCAGCAGCCAGAGGAATCGGCCAGGCAATTCTAGACACGGTTCCTAACAAAGAAAAATCATATATTCGACTGTCCGGATGCAGAGGCCCTAGCAGCCTTCAAGCACAATATCTGTGACGAGTGGCTTGCCCGGCACCTTGGACAGGAAAAGCCAAAATCTATGGCAGCACTCACGACACTCATGACCCGCTTTTGCGTGGGAGAAGACAGCTGGTTGCTCGTAGCAACAATATGACCAAGAACCCTGGTAATTCAGATACCAGGGAGAGTAGTGGCAGGTCGCGTCGCAACAAGCAGAAGCGCCGCATTAACGGAGACAATGCTGATGATACGGCAATTAATGCCGGATTCAGAGGATATAAAACCGGTCAGCGGAAAAAGCCATTCAGAAGAAATCCTAGGGGCCCGTCCAGTTTGGACCAAATACGCGACCGCTTGTGCCAGATACATGGCACCCCCGAAAAGCCGGCCAATCACACCAACAGGGATTGTTGGGTGTTCAAGCAGGTAGGCAAGTTAAATGCCAAAAATAAAGTCACGGGGCTGCATAGCGATGACGATGAAGAGCCCCGGCCGCCGAACAACAGTGGACAGAAGGGTTTTCCCCCACAAGTGCGGACAGTGAACATGATATACGCAACCCACATCCCCAAGAGGGAGCAGAAGCGCGCGTTAAGGGACGTATACGCGGTAGAGCCAGTCGCCCCAAAGTTCAACCCATGGTCCTCCTGCCCGATCGCCTTTGATCGAAGGGACCATCCCACTAGCACCCGTCATGGCGGATTCGTCGCATTGGTTCTAGACCCAATCATTGACGGATTTCATCTCACTAGAGTCCTTATGGACGGCAGCAGCAGCCTGAACCTGCTTTACCAGGATACAGTGCGGAAAATGGGCAAAGATCCCTCGAGGATTAAGCCCACCAAAACGACCTTTAAAGGCGTAATACCAGGTGTAGAGTCCAACTGTATAGGCTCAGTCACACTTGAAGTGGTCTTCGGATCTCCGGATAATTTCTGAAGCGAGGAGTTAATCTTCGACATAGTCCCATTCCGCAGTGGCTATCACGCACTGCTCGGGCGAACCGCATTCGCCAAGTTCAATGCGGTACCGCACTACGCATACCTTAAGCTCAAGATGCCAGGCCCTCGAGGAGTAATTACGGTCAATGGAAACACCGAACGCTCTCTCCGAACGGAGGAGCACACGGCGGCCCTTCCAGCGGAAGTACAAAGCAGCCTCTCCAGGCAGTTCTCCAGTCCGGCCATTAAACGTCCGGACACCGTCAAGCGCGCCCGGAGTAACCTACAACAAGACCGCCTGGCACGTTCCGAGCAGGCGTAGCAATGCGGCCCCAACCCGAGTCCTCGCAAAAATGCGACACCAGTACTTCGCGTACATAACTACGCTCTAGAAATACCATGGTACAGGGGGAGGGGCACCATCATGACACACCCAAAACACGGCTTAAACCGCACCAGGGGTTGCCGATTTTTTAATTTTCTCTTACTTTCAGGACTCCACTCTTCGGAAGGCCTGTTCGGCAGTTCAATTGCCGCACAAATGATGCAAGAACCAGGGAAGCAGACAAGCCAGGCCGCATTACGGAACTCCCAGGTGGTCTTTATCACGAGCAGTATACCTGTTTCGCATACCATTCCGCAGCCTGCCCCTGGAACGGACATGTTAAATAGTCCAACCTTTTGCTTATCGCATTATTTGTATCGTTCTACTTTGATCGCAGCCCTTTTTAATAAACAATGCATAGCTTTTGTCTCTCTTTGCATTACTCTTTTTTTTACAAATATATGTTCCTTAATGACATGTTGCACCCGTACACTTTGGTACGGCCAAAATACGCCAGGGGCTTTAGTACCCCTCAATATGGTGTGAGAAGTCCGAACACTTTAACAAGTGCGGCACCCCGAACTTATAGGATTATATGCATCGGCTCCGAATCATGTCTTGGGTCAATAGTTGGGTTTGCCCGGCTCCTATGTTTTGGTGCCTTACGTTCCGCTGTGTCGGCTAAGGTAGCACTAGGAGAACTACTGCGATTGTGCCCCAGTTGAGCTGGGTCGAGCACCTCAGTAGAGAAAGTTAAAACTGACTGTCATGATGAAGCGAGAGCTGGTCGCTGTTCGAGAGGTTTTTCGAGTCCCTAAAGACTTATGCCGCTTAGAGCGAGGAGTCGGCTCTGTCCGACCAAGGCGTGGATAGCACCCTGAACTCGGTCTTTTGAATACCAGGGGCTTCGCCGAAATTTAAAGTTATAGAATTCTATGGCTAAGTGAGAGTGTTCACGCATTATAGTCCGATTGCCTTGTTCGCTGTGCTGAGCGCCTCCCTCGAAGGACCCAAACATGGGAAAAAGAGCGCTCTGGTTTATCCCCGAACACCCCAGCACTAGCGGCACGGGGGCAGAAGCCGACGACTCGCCATCTCTCAGAATTGATAAACAGCCACACAGAAGGTAATATTTTAAATTCCAGGAGCATTGCTTAGCGCATATGAACAAGTTTTCAGCGCACAGGACAAAACGAGCGAGTTTTACTCAAATTACATCCCTGGAACATTCATCTGCCACAAGGCGGGCACCCTTCAGAACATCCGTATAGTAATTCTCGGGCTTGCGATGCTCTTTCCCCGGCGGTGGCCCGTCCTTCACAAGCTTCTCAGCATCCAGCTTGCCCCAGTGCACCTTAGCATGGGCAAGGGCCCTACGGGCACCTTCAATGTAGACGGAGCGCTTGATGACTTCGAGCCTTGGACAGGCCCCCACCAGCCGCCGCACCAGCCCGAAATAGCTCCCAGGCAGAGCCTCTCCAGGCCACGGCCAAACTATGAGGCCCTTCATGGCCTGTTCGGCCACCTTGTGGAGCTCGACCAGTTGCTTCAGCTGGTCGCTTAGGGGCACGGGGTGTCCGGCCTCAGCATACTGAGACCAGAACACCTTCTCTGTCGAGCTGCCCTCCTCGGCTCGATAGAATACGGCGGCATCGGACACGCTACGGGGAAGATCTGCAAACGCTCCTGGAGAGCTCCGGATTCGGGTAAGTAACAAGTAACTCACGTTTATGTGTTTGCTTTGCATAAAGAATGCCTTACCCGCCGCTATCTTTTTCACCTCATCCAACTCCTGGAGGGTCTTCTGGGATTCGGCCTTGGCAGACTTGGCATTTTCAATAGCCATCGCGAGCTCGGACGCTCGCGTCTTTGAGTCAAGCTCCAAACTCTCATGTTTTTTCATGAGAGCCTGGAGCTCTTGCCGCACCTTGCCAACCTGGGCATCATACTTCTCCCGCTCAGTGCGCTCTGTGGCCGCCCTCTTCTCGGCCTCGGACAACGCTTGCTTAAGGGTCGCCACCTCAGACGTGGCCCCTGACGAGGACATGTATTAGGGGTAGGGTAACAGGCTTGACCTAAAGGCCCTACCCATGGACACCGTATACTTTGTACTGGGCCCCTGGGCCAGATCGCCGTCCAGATGTACCGCAACTTGAAAGTCACTCGGACGGCGATCACCACTCGGAGCACGGCACTTCACTCGACGAGCTCATTCCACTCGACCGTGTAACTCACTCGGATATGCAAAGACCAATAGTCAGCATGACGGTTTTGTAGTGGGCAGGCATTATGGCATTGATGCTCCACCGTGTAACATAATGGGTGAGGGGGTGGCACACTCTATATAAGCCAGCCCCCACCACTAGACTAGGGGGCTTTTTTCTGCCACCTCTCTCTCTTTCTCACCATTAGTCTCAGGACATAGCTCAGGCATGGAGATCCGCTCTCCCCTCTCTCTCTCTCAAACACACATTGTAATCTCCGGATACATACTCACATAAAACAAAGCCTCTCTGGAGCACGAGACGTAGGGTTGTTATCTCCACCGTGAGAGGCCCGAACTCGCTAAAACCACCGTGTCACCCATTTGCATCTCGATAGATCATGCTCCTTTATCCTACCCCCCTCTTATTGTCGGAATCGTTCCCACGACAGTTGGCGCCCACCGTGGGGCATGGCGTCTGTCGAGCCATGATGCAGATGGTTTTATTCTTCAATCGCCGGCAACAGACTAATTTCTGCACGCGACCCAAGCTTTCTTGGGATGATCTCCCGAGATCAAACAATCACCGCTACCAATTTTGACTATTGGAGTCCCAGCCATCACACGAAATACTCCTCATCATACAAAAGGATCAGGGAGTTGCTCATATCAACTTATTCTCTTTACAATCAAACATTACAATGATCTAACTATGGTTTGTTCTTTTTCTGTATGCACACGAGCTCATACAAAAGGATACCTCCCTTTGTACCGATTGGTGGCTCAGCTCCCGGACGATGAAGCGCCGCTGTCCGCCGTCATCCCTGGCCTCATCTGCGAACGTCATCGTCGAGCGCCCATACACGCACAGCCGCTAATGCTTGGCCTGGCTCCTCGGCTGGCGGAGGACGATGACCGGCGGTCGACCCGGCTATCGGGCGACGAGGCCCGGCTGCCGGCACTCGGCTCAGCTCCGCGGGCGTTGAAGTGCGACTCCAACCGGCGCACGGCTCCGGTCCCTCGAGCAGTGAAACGCGACCACAGCGCTCGCACCGGCCTCGCCCTTGGCTGTGCTGGCCTGCGACTCCCGCGCCTGGACTGTAGCCAACTGCTTATCCTCCTCATCGCCATCTCTCGATTGCCGTCAGTTCCGGCCTGACCGGCAGTTTTCACCGCAGCGGAGCTCTCCGGACTCCGGGCTGCCTTCACAACTCTCCTAATTTCAACCCGCATCACATGCAGAAACTTCCATGTTTTACTTCTGGCTTAATTAGCGCTAATTAATGCCTCTTACATGCAGATTCTACGTGCTCCTACATGGTCAGGACGTGAGCTGTTTCTTCCATCAATTAACGGCATGCAGGAATATTTGGAAACGGAAGGAATCTTCAACGCCGGATTAATTGGCTGCCTCATTAATCAGCCATTCAAATAAGGTGCGTTGATTCATTTTTTTTCCGCAGCCACCTGCACCAGCCTCCAGCGCACACGCAGCTTGCGTTGACTTCAAGCTGGCCCACCCGGTCCGCTACTCCGAGTGGGTACTCTGGTACGCTCGGACAAGTGCAAGTCTACACTCGACATATGCTATACTCGGGCATGCATCATTTTCTTCGACACGTTCAGGCGACTAATGTGCAGGCACTTGATCATTCGTGTGTTCCCACTCGGTCGGATGCCTCCTCGACGACATGCTCAACTCGACCGTCACATAAGGTGCCACTCAGTTGGACGCGTCCTCGACACTCAGGCCACCCATGCGTCGTCACTCCGCGGGGACACGCGTCTATTTCACTCGTATGCCCCGCGCATCGTCACTTCGCGGGACTTGTCTATTTCAGTCGGACGCCCCGTCCAGCGTCACTCCGACAGACGCCTCATCACCACTCGGCCGCCCCGCGCGTCGCCACTCGGTTGGTCACCTCATAACCACTCGGCCGCCCCGCGCGTCGCCATCGGTTGGTCACCTCATAACCACTCGGCCGCCCCGCGCATCGCCATCGGTTGGTCACCTCATAACCACTCGGCCGCCCCGCGCGTCGCCACTCGGTTGGTCACCTCATAACCACTCGGCCGCCCCGCGTGTCGCCATCGATTGGTCACCTCATCACCACTCGGCCGCCCCGCGCGTCGCCACTCGGTTGGTCACCTCGTAACCACTCAGCCGCCCCGCGCGTCGCCATCGGTTGGACACCTCATAACCACTCGGCCGCCCCGCGCGTCGCCATCGGTTGGTCACCTCATCACCGCTCGGCCGCCCCGCGTGTCGCCATCGGTTGGTCACCTCATCACCACACTGATTTTAACAGTTTTTTCTGAAATAATTGTTGTTGCTTATACTTGTAACCAAAATCCCACAGTAGGTGACTTAGCTGCGAATCTGTTTCGCCTAAGTTCAAGAAATCCTACCGAGTGATGAGTCAGCCTCTTACTCAGGGGCTTAGCTGCGAATCTGTTTCGCCTAAAGTTTGAAAAAATCCTACCGAGTGGAGAGCAAACCTCCCACTCGGGGGCTTAGCTGCAGTTCAGTACTCACCTAAGTTTGAAAAAAATCCTACCGAGTGGAGAGCAAACCTCCCACTCGAGGGCTTAGCTGCAGTCCAGTACTCGCCTAAGTTTGAAAAAAAAATCCTACCGAGTGGAGAGCAAACCTCCCACTCAGGGACTTAGCTGCAGTCCAGTACTCGCCTAAGTTTGAAAAAAAATCCTACCGAGTGGAGAGCAAACCTCCCACTCGGGGGCTTAGCTGCAGTCCAGTACTCGCCTAAGTTTGAAAAAATCCTACCGAGTGGAGAGCAAACCTCCCACTCGGGGGCTTAGCTGCAGTCCAGTACTCGCCTAAGTTTGAAAAAATCCTACCGAGTGGAGAGCAAACCTCCCACTCGGGGGCTTAGCTGCAGTCCAGTACTCGCCTAAGTTTGAAAAAATCCTACCGAGTGGAGAGCAAACCTCCCACTCGGGGGCTTAGATGCAGTCCAGTACTCGCCTAAGTGTTTGAAATCCTACCGAGTGGAGAGCAAGCCTCCCACTCGGAGGCTTAGCTGCAGTCCAAGGACTCGCCTAAGTAGCCAAAATCCGACTGAGACAAGAGCAAACCTCTAACTCAAGGAGCTGCATCACAAGTATAATGTGCGCTCCATCCCTATCCGCAAGGACACCGAGACGAAGGTCGACTGTCACCATTGCCTCGTCACCACTCGGCCACTCGCGCTCCTTCAGACAGCTAAGTCATTTTACATCCTGTTATTTCCGTCTTCCCGAGTGTCTCATAATTCACACATCATGTTCACTCGGAGGCCACGCCACCGAGTGTACCTCAACGCTCGGCTGCTTATTTTCACATACTTGCTTAGTACTGGTTATGTGACTCACGAGTCCAGCTTCCATTTTTTCGCATACATCATTCACGAACACCATGTGTCATTCTTCATTTCGAGTTTGCATCGGTCCTCCGGGGCTGTAACTCAGTTGAAACACTACACTTCCATTTTATTTTGAGCCAGTATTCCAATGAGTTTAGTCGGATCCGTCGCTTCAACAAATTCGAACGGATCCTTCGCTCTTTCAGACTCTTGCTGGTTAACCAGCAAGCCCCTTGCACTCCCAACGGGTGTCTATGGGTGTTATTCACACAAATCATTTCAGCACACATCAAATTTCCTCGAGAAATTGTCTCATTGGCTTGTGCCATTTTTACACAAGTTACGCGATCACTCGACGTCCCTATGCGCCAACTTCATTGCTGCTCGGACTCGGTCACCGTACCGGTCCTAGCGCACCACAACACCGGCCTTGTCGCTCTGTTGACTTCAAACACATCCAGTCAACCCCTCTGTGGAATCCTCTTCATCATATCAATGATATAGACCCCGCCAGGTATGAGACAGATAAGTCCCTTTTACAATTAAACTTCACACTTCACTCCTTTGCGAGTTTGCCTCTTTCGAGCATCACTCAGAAGCTTCTCCTCATCTTTACCCGAGTCTGACTCGATAAATTACAAATTATCCATTCAACACTATATTTCTCGTATTTCGACATGTCCGTTGTCGAAGCCTGTAGTACGCTCGGGGGCTACGCCACACTCGGGGGCTGCATCTCATTTGGAATGACACTCTCCTGAGTAGTCGAGTACTTCATCACCAGTCAGATCCTTCACTTCAACAAGTGCATTCGATCCGCCACTTTGACAAGCTTTATAATCACCCAGACGCTGTGCGCGCCATCTTCATTCCTACTCAGACTCAGTTGTCACGCCGGTCTTGTTGCGTCGCAACCACACTACATCAATCTCGTCGCTACATTAACTTCGAAAGCATCTCGCTAACTCCTTCGAAGACAGTTTCATCCACTCGGCTGGACATGTAGTCCTTCACTCAGCCACCTCACGTATCTTCGCTCGGCCGTCCCGCACGTCGCCACTTGGTTGCGCACGTCTTCACCGCTTGGTCGCTCCGCGCGTCGCCTCTCGGTTGTGCATGCCTTCACCACACGGCCGCCCTGCGCGTCACCCGTTGGCTGGACACGTAATCCTTCACTCGGACGCCTCGCGCGTCCTCACTCGGCCGCCCCGCGCATCGCCACTCGGTTGTGCACATCTTCACCACTCGGCCGCCCCGCGCGTTGCCACTCAGTTGTGCATGTCTTCATCATTCGACCACCTCGCACATCATGACTCGGCCACTCCGCGCGTCGCCACTCGGTTGTGCATGTCTTCACCACTCAACCGCCCCGTGCGTCGTCACTCGGTTGTACATATCATCACCCCTTAGCCACCTCGCGCGTCACCATCAGTTGGGCATATCTTTACCTCTACACCCCCAGCACGGGAACGACTATGTTACTCGTATGATCAAACCTCATATCACACCCTGTAGCAAGCTTACCTCTTTCGAGCATCACTCGGGGGCTACGCATAGCCGTTGTCCATGCTGCCCTCAGGGGTTACACCCATTCGATCAACCCATTGACCACATCAGGAATATCTTTCTGACCATACATGCTCGTTTTGCCGAACATCTATAAGGGTAGTACTGTCCACTCGGACGATCGCCCAAATCATTTCTTGAAGTCATCTTAAGGACTACAAAAGGGTGAAAATGGCGGTCCTCTACGGATACACTTGGCCCTTATCCTAGGCTCCAATGCCTCAGTTTCACAAACTTGGACTCAGAGATGGCATGTGCTAGTGTTCCCCCGGGATAATGAGTGGCGTCTCTCAGGATAGTCAGCCCACACACTAGCCTCGCCACTCGAGTTTCATGGCACGTCCACGTCAGACCACTAGTCTATCTCCTTCGGGAGAAATACGAGTGCCACCGAGTTTTTCCTTGCAGTCAACATACCCTGATCAGTTGGGAAGCACGTCCACTCGGACAAATACCCCTTTCATGCAAAAGGGTGAAAATGAAGCTCCTCTGCGGATACAGTGTACTCTTACAAATACCCCTTTCACGCAAAATCTAACGGTAGAAGTACTAATGGAAAGATTACTCCCTGGAGTGTCCAGCTTTTTTCTACAGTCGGTAGTTTCAAAGCCGAATTCATTCACCGTGCCGAGAGCACGAAGATTCACATGCTTGACCGAGTTCCAGGCTGAATTTATTCCGTGCCGAGTGCACGAAGATCATTCCGACTGACTCAGCTCCAGGCTGAGCTTATTTACCATGTCAATCACCTGAAGATGCCTCCGATTGATTCAATTTCAGACTAAAAAGATATTTACCGTGTCGACTGCGTGGAGGTTTACCAGGAGACTTAAACCCTCTGCCCGACTCATCTAGTCCGTCAGAGGCTCAGGGACTACACCCAGCGGGTGCACTCAGCGTGCCCCCATTGGAAGAGAACTCGGAAAGAAACATTTTGCGCGATGCAAAACCAGCTCCAGAATTACTCGACCTCCGAGTCAGAGAAGAACAAGTTCGATCAGTACCATCTAAGAAGAGTTTTATTTCTCTCAGACCCCCGCCGACTGCCCGCAGTCGACGACGGTCTCGGGGACTACACCCAGTGGGTGCACTCAGCGTGCCCCCACTGGAGTAATCTCCACTCGGTACGGCCTGACCAGTCCGAGTGATGAACAACAACAAAAAAGATAGGCTCTAAGACTCCCGCCGACCGTTGGTATCCACTCGGAACGGTCCGCCCGGTCCGAGTGACGGCCAAACAACAACAAAAAAGATAAGCTCTAAGACTCCCGCCGACTGCCCGCAGTCGATGGCAGTCTCTGGGACTACACCCAGTGGGTGCACTCAGCGTGCCCCCACTGGAATGGTATCCACTCGGAACGGTCTGCCCGGTCCGAGTGACGGCCAAACAACAAAACAAAGACACGTTCCAGGCGTGAAGAAATTCCGAGTAATCAGTTACTCAATGCAGGACTAGCTCCAAATCACTCCAAAAAAATTGCTATAAGGTGAGTTTAACGCTCCTCCGCGGACCCGTTTGAGCTCATTTCACTCGGACACCATACAGTCTGGAATCCGTCAAGGCAACATGCGGAGATAAGATTGCTAGGTGACCAGAGGGAGTTCATAAGTGCCTCCGCGGCACTCGACTCATCTGGGAATTCACCTCGACTCGACCCGCTCAACCTCGACCGATTCGGGGGCTAATGACGAGGACATGTATTAGGGGTAGGGTAACAGGCTTGACCTAAAGGCCCTACCCATGGACACCGTATACTTTGTACTGGACCCCTGGGCCAGATCGCCGTCCAGATGTACCGCAACTTGAAAGTCACTCGGACGGCGATCACCACTCGGAGCACGGCACTTCACTCAACGAGCTCATTCCACTCGACCGTGTAACTCACTCGGATATGCAAAGACCAATAGTCAGCATGACGGTTTTGTAGTGGGCAGGCATTATGGCATTGATGCTCCACCGTGTAACATAATGGGTGAGGGGGTGGCGCACTCTATATAAGCCAGCCCCCACCACTAGACTAGGGGGCTTTTTTCTGCCACCTCTCTCTCTTTCTCACCATTAGTCTCAGGACATAGCTCAGGCATGGAGATCCGCTCTCCCCTCTCTCTCTCTCTCTCAAACACACATTGTAATCTCCGGATACATACTCAGATAAAACAAAGCCTCTCTGGAGCACGAGACGTAGGGTTGTTATCTCCACCGTGAGAGGCCCGAACTCGCTAAAACCACCGTGTCACCCATTTGCATCTCGATAGATCATGCTCCTTTATCCTACCCCCCCCCCTCTTATTGTCGGAATCGTTCCCACGACAGCCCCTACAATAGCCACGATAATCCTGTCATTTTTTGCAATTGCACTTTTTATATATATTTAAAACAAGGTATTTCTTACCTTCCTTGTCCTCGAGCTGCTTCTTGGCACGCCCGAGCTCTTGCTTGGACTGCTCGAGGTTCTGCTTTAGCGTGTCCACTTCCGCAGTCAGTGCGGCGGACGCCAGCAGAGAAGCCTGCATACGCATATTGACTCCTTTTTGTTAGACTCATGCGAATTTTATTTGATCCTCTATTCGGCTTTTCTTCCCGAACGCCCAACAGAGCATCAGGGGCTACTGTCTATGCGGTAATATTATTTACACATTCTTTACTTACCTCAAAGCCTGTTAAAAGGCTAGCACAAGCTTCAGTCAGTCCGCTCTTGGCGGACTGAACCTTCTGGACCACCGCACTCATAATGGTGCGGTGCTCCTGGTCGATGGAGGCGCCTGTGAGCACCTCCAACAGATTGTCCGGCGCCTCCGGTTGGATGGGGGTCACCGGCACGGTGGGCTTGCTCCTCCTGGAAGGAGGTCACCCGCCGGACTTTGGAACCCTTGAAGGTTCCGGAGCGGTGTCCGGCCTAGGGCCGGACTTGGAGCCCTGGGGGGTTTTATCCCCTTTACTCCTGGAGTCCGGGAGGTCGCCTTGCGGCGCCTCCAGGACCACCCCTCCTGGCTTGGAACCTGTTGGGACAATACTTCGGCGTCGTCCGTAGGGCGGGGGGAGGTGGCCGTCGGAAGCGAATTCACATCCGACGAGTCCAGTGAACCGCTCGACGACGCGTCGAGCCGGTCTTTGGGTGGGCTGCATAATCATATTCGACATAAGGGAAAGCTGTGCAATAAAGGAATACTATGAATTACTCTGGTATCCGAATACTTACAATTTCGCCAGGGGCTTGGCCCTGAGCGGCCACTCCTCTCTGCTATCGCCGGCGTCGGTGGAGTAGTCCGGAGGAAGGGTTTTCCCCTTCTTGGACCCTTCGGCCTCCCCGGTGAGGGCGGCCTTCCTTTTCTTCTCTCCCCCCGCTGGAGGAGGAGAGGTCTCTTCTTCCTCCTCCTCGTCTTCACGGGAGGAATGCGCCTTGGAGCCGTCGGATGATGAACCCGACACCTCCTGGCGCCGGGCACTTTTTCGAGTCCCCGTGGCCTTCTTCGTGGCCTTCTTCTCCGGCACCACATAGGATGCCGGAACCAGCAGCTTCGCCAAGCGGGCATCGGCTGGGTCTTCGGGCAAAGGAGCCGGACATTCGATTTGTCTGGACTTTGCCTGCCAAACCTGTCAAAGGTAAGGGAACTTAGATCCCGCATAGAGTTAAACTATGAAAAACTAATACCCTGTAAAAGGTACAAACAACTTACCGCGCTAGCGTGACGCTGCGCGCTGAATCCGCGATCCTCGGTAACGGATGCGGGAGCCTCGGCGCCCTTGAAAAGCACCTTCCAGGCATCTTCGTACGTCGTGTCGAAGAGCCTGCTCAAAGTTCGGTGCTGCGCCGGGTTGAACTCCCACAGATTGAAGGCCCGTTGTTGACACGGGAGGATCCGGCCGATGAGCATGACCTGGACTATGTT
Organism: Triticum urartu; assembly: GCF_003073215.2. Lineage (NCBI taxonomy): Eukaryota > Viridiplantae > Streptophyta > Magnoliopsida > Poales > Poaceae > Triticum > Triticum urartu. The sequence goes on along the minus strand of NC_053026.1, from coordinate 494,708,242 downwards.
GACAAGCTTGAGCTGCTTGTCCACCAGGGTTTGGATGCATGTTTGCAGTCCAGTCACCTCTCCTTTTCTGCCCCACGACAGGCCCGTCTCTTTCCAGGACGTGAGCCGCGTTGGGGGTCCGGACCGGAACTCGGGGGCTGCGACCCACTCAGGGTCGCGCGGCTCGGTGATGTAAAACCACCCCGATTGCCACCCCTTCAGGGTCTCCACAAAGGAGCCCTCGAGCCATAAGACGTTGGGCATCTTGCCCACCATGGCGCCTCCGCACTCCGCCTGGTTGCCGCACACCACCTTCGGCTTGACATTGAAAGTCTTGAGCCATAGGCCGAAATGGGGGCGGATGCAGAGGAAAGCCTCGCACACGACGATAAACACCGAGATGTTGAGGATGAAGTTCGGGGCCAGATCATGGAAATCCAGGCCGTAGTAGAACATGAGTCCCCGGACGAATGGGTGGATAGGAAAGCCCAGTCCGCGGAGGAAGTGGGGAAGGAACACTACCCTCTCATGGGGCCTTGGGGTGGGAAGGAGCTGCCCCTCTTCGGGAAGCCGATACGCGATGTCGTTAGACAAGTATCCAGCCTTCCTCAGTTTTTTGATGTGTCCCTCCGTGACGGAGGAGACCATCAACTTGCCTCCCGCTCCGGACATGGCTGGAGAAGGTTGAGGTGGGGAGTGCGGATTTGGGCGCTGGAGCTCGAGTGCGTGAAAATGGATAGGCAAAGGAGGAAGAAGGCGTAGGTGAAAAGGTGGATCCTTATCCCCTTATATGGGTGGACGCAACTACGTGTCCCCACCAGCCTGGTAAAACTCGCTTATCTCCAAGCGCTGTAATCAATGGCGCGGTTGGGTTACCCACGCCCGTATTGATGAGAATCCTGGAATAAGGGGACATGATCTCTGCTTTAACAAGACGTGCCAAGGAAACCGCCTCGCATGACGCACTGAGGTGGGATAATAAAACGATTCGAATAAAGGCTTGGCCGTGGTGCATCACACTACGGAATACGTCAGCAGATTAGATTTGTGTAAATATTATTCTCTCTATGGCAATATGTGGAAACTTATTTTGCAGAGCCGGACACTATCTTTGTGTTCAAAATCTTCTATGAAGTACTTGGAGGAGGAACCCGCCTTGCAATGCCGAAGACAATCTGCGCGCCGGACTCGTCGTCATTGAAGCCTAATTTAGGGGCTACTGAGGGAGTCCTGGATTAGGGGGTGTCCGGATGGCCGGACTATACCTTCAGCCAGACTCCTGGACTATGAAGATACAAGATTGAAGACTTCATCTCGTGTCCAAAAGGGACTTTCCTTGGCATGGAAGGCAAGCTTAGCGATACGGATATGTAGATCTCCTGCCATTGTAACCGACTTTGTGTAACCCTAACCCTCTCCGGTGTCTATATAAACCGGAGGGTTTTAGTCCGTAGGACAACATATAGAACAACAATCATACCATAGGCTAGCTTCTAGGGTTTAGCCTCTCCGATCTCGTGGTAGATCTACTCTTGTACTACCCATATCATCAATATTAATCAAGCAGGACGTAGGATTTTACCTCCATCAAGAGGGCCCGAACCTGGGTAAAACTTCGTGTCCCTTGCCTCCTGTTACCATCCGGCCTAGACACACAGTTCGGGACCCCCTACCCGGGATCCGCCGGTTTTGACACCGACAACTCCCACTTAGATAGACATCCCTCTAATCCTGTAAGTGATCACGTGATCCATATCAACTAAACCATGTTCGATCATCACGTGAGATGGAGTAGTTTCAATGGTGAACATCACTATGTTGATCATATCTACTATATGATTCACGCTCGACCTTTCGGTCTCCGTGTTCCGAGGCCATATCTGTTATATGCTAGGCTCGTCAAGTTTAACCTGAGTATTCCGCGTGTGCAACTATTTTGCACCCGTTGTATTTGAACGTAGAGCCTATCACACCCGATCATCACGTGGTGTCTCAGCACAAAGAACTTTCACAATAGTGCATACTCAGGGACAACACTTGTACCTTGAAATTCAGTGAGAGATCATCTTATAATGCTACCGCCGAACTAAGCAAAATAAGATGTATAAAAGATAAACATCACATGCAATCAAAATATGTGACATGATATGGCCATCATCATCTTGTGCCTTTGATCTCCATCTCCAAAGCATCGTCATGATTTCCATCGTCACCGGCATGACACCATGATCTCCATCATCTTGATCTATATCAATGTGTCGTCACATGGTCGTCTCGCCAACTATTGCTCTTGCAACTATTGCTATCGCATAGCGATAAAGTAAAGCAATTATTTGGCTCTTGTATCTTATGCAATAAAGATACAACCATAAGGCTTCTGCCAGTTGCCGATAACTTTCAACAAAACATGATCATCTTATACAACAACTTATATCTCATCACGTCTTGACCATATCACATCACAACATGCCCTGCAAAAACAAGTTAGACGACCTCTACTTTGTTGTTGCAAGTTTTACGTGGCTGCTACGGGCTGAGCAAGAACCGTTCTTACCTACGCATCAAAACCACAACGATAGTTTGTGAAGTTAGTGTTGTTTTAACCTTCTCAAGGACCGGGCGTAGCCACACTCAATTCAACTAAAGTTGGAGAAACTGACACCCGCTAGTCACCTGTGTGCATAGCACGGCAGTAAAACCAGTCTCGCGTAAGCGTACGCGTAATGTCGGTCCAGACCGCTTCATCCAACAATACCGCCGAACCAAAGTGTGACATGCTGGTAAGAAATATGACTTATATCGCCCACAACTCACTTGTGTTCTACTCGTGCATATTACATCAATGCATAAAACCTGGCTCGGATGCCACTGTTGGGGAACGTAGTAATTTCAAAAATTTCCTACGCACACTCAAGATCATGGTGATGCATAGCAACGAGAGGGCAGAGTGTGTCCATGTACCCTCGTAGACCGAAAGCGGAAGCGTTAGCACAACGCGGTTGATGTAGTCGTATGTCTTCACGATCCGACCGATCAAGTACCGAACGCACGACACCTCCGAGTTCTGCACACGTTCAACTCGATGACGTCCCTCGAACTCTGATCTAGCCGAGCTTTGAGAGAGAGTTTCGTCAGCACGACGGCATGGTGACGATGATGATGTTCTACCGACGCAGGGATTCGCCTAAGCACCGCTACGATATGACCGAGGTAGATTATGGTGGAGAGGGGCACCGCACACGGCTAAGAGATCAAGAGATCAATTGTTGTGTCTATGGGGTGCCCCCTGGCCACGTATATAAAGGAGTGGAGGAGGGGAGGGGCCGGCCCTATCTATGGCGCGCCCTAGGGGAGTCCTACTCCCACCAGGAGTAGGATTCCCCCTTTCCTAGTAGAATTAGGAGGCCTTCCAAGTAGTAGGAGTAGGAGAGAAGGAAAGGGAAGGAAAAAGGAGAAGGAAGGAAGGGGGCGCCCCCCCTCCCTAGACCAATTCTGACCATCCCATGGGGAGGGGTGCGGCCACCCTTTGAGGCCTTTCTCTCCTTTCCCGTATGGCCCATTAAGGCCCAATACGAATTCCCGTAACTCCCCGATACTCCCGAAAATACCCGAATCACTCGGAACCTTTTCGATGTCCGAGTGTAGTCGTCCAATATATCGATCTTTACGTCTCGACCATTTCGAGACTCCTCGTCATGTCCCCGATCTCATCTGGGACTCCAAACTCCTTCGGTACATCAAAACACATAAACTCATAATATAACCGTCATCGAACTTTAAGTGTGCGGACCCTACGGGTTCGAGAACTATGTAGACATGACCGAGACACATCACCGGTCAATAACCAATAGCGGAACCTAGATGCTCATATTGGCTCCTACATATTCTACGAAGATCTTTATCGGTCAAACCGCATAACGACATACGTTGTTCCCTTTGCCATCGGTATGTTACTTGCCCGAGATTGGATCGTCGGTATCTCAATACCTAGTTCAATCTCGTTACCGGCAAGTCTCTTTACTCGTTTCGTAACACATCATCCCGCAACTAACTCATTAGTTGCAATGCTTGCAAGGCTTATAGTGATGTGCATTACCGAGTGGGCCCAGAGATACCTCTCCGACAATCGGAGTGACAAATCCTAATCTCGAAATATGTCAACCCAACATGTACCTTTGGAGACACCTGTAGAGCACCTTTATAATCCCAGTTACGTTGTGACGTTTGGTAGCACACAAAGTGTTCCTCCGGCACACGGGAGTTACATAATCTCATAGTCATAGGAACATGTATAAGTCATGAAGAAAGCAATAGCAACATACTAAACGATCGGGTGCTAAGCTAATGGAATGGGTCATGTCAATCAGATCATTCAACTAATGATGTGATCCCGTTAATCAAATAACAACTCTTTGTCCATGGTTAGGAAACATAACCATCTTTGATTAACGAGCTAGTCAAGTAGAGGCATACTAGTGACACTCTGTTTGTCTATGTATTCACACATGTATTATGTTTCCGGTTAATACAATTCTAGCATGAATAATAAACATTTATCATGATATAAGGAAATAAATAATAACTTTATTATTGCCTCTAGGGCATATTTCCTTCAGCAGCTGCTATGGTCCGGACCCTCTTCAATGTCCGTTTAATTGCAGTTGCCATGTTGCTGTACTACAATTGCCATGTTGTTGTACTACAGTTGCCATGTCTGACAACTACATTTGCCATGGTTGCTCAACTGCAGTTGCCATCTCAGGTCAAGTGTCAGATGCCATTTTTTGGACTACTGCAGTTGTTGCCATGTATGGTCTGGTTACTACAGTTGCCATGATTTGAAAACGTTAGGAGTTTCCACCTACTAACACTAGGCAGTTGCCATGTATGGTATGGGTTACTACATTGCCATGATTTAAAAATTTTAGGAGTTGTCACCTACTAACACTATGCAGTTGCCGTGTAGTGCTACAGAAAGACATGGCAAAATAACATGTTCGGATAAAGAGAGAGTTGCCATCTGCTTATGAACACACTAGGGAAGTTGCCATGTACCCTGTAAAACACATGGCAAGTGACAGCTTTGGGTGTGGGAGAGGAGACGAGCGTGTGGACGAACTGATAAATGCCCACACACCAGCCCCTGTACGTGAGTGAAAACTGATGTGTGGGCGAACTGCTAAACGCCCACATACCGGCCCCTCCGTGTGGTGAAACGGACGTGTAGGCGACCAGGTGAATGCCCACACACCAGTCCAGTCCTACGTGGCACCACAAACATGCCAAGATTCGTGCACCCACAAACGGATGCGGATCCACGCGTGTGGGCAAGATGCAAACGCCCACACGTGTGGTCGTTAGTATTTCCGAAAACCTATGCACTAAGTAGATCATGTAGCTACTCCTTGTCGGAGATGTCGACTATCTCCGTGGCTGGCTCCGGCAGCATGGGTGGCAGCTGCAGCTCCGGCTGCTCCGTTCCAGCCTAGTCCTCCTCTATCTCCGCGTCGAGCTTTGCGAAGAGCGCATCAGACACCGCCTGCTCCTGTCCGAGGAACCGTTGGTTGGCCTCCACATAGGCCTCATCCTAGATGGACTCCAGGATGGCCTGCTGCTCTGCCATCTCCGCGGCTTGGGCGACGGCGAACTCCGCCTCCGCCTCCACCATGTTGAACCCCGAAGCAGGCTGCTCTGGCTCGTCCTCCTCCGGATCCACCACCTCCATTGTTTCTTGCAGCTGCTCTGCCTCCTCCTCCTCCGGCTCTGGCAAGTCTGGAGACAGCCCAGCAGCAATGCGGGGCGGCATGCCTTGCCTGGATCTCCTCCGCGATCTGCTCCCGGCGCTCCGGCGTGAGCATAGCGTATGTGGTGATCTTCTGTCGAAGCATGGCGATGCCGGAGAGTATGGGAGAGCTATGTAGAGGAGGTGGACGGGTTCGGGTGGCATCACACGGAGGGAGGAGGTGGATGGGGGTCTGGGGACGCCGGCCGGCCTAAATGGTCTCGGGCGGCGAGCCGGAGCGGCGTTCACACCGCGGCGACGAAGGAAGCGTCCGCCAGACCGGTGGGCTTCCAGGCGATTCGGCATGGGTCCCCATCGTCAGTCCTACATGGCGGACGCGCCCGAGCGCCTCATATCCGCCGCATATTTGGGCTGGATATAAGGGGTGCTGGTCGGCCCGGGAGTTTGAGACACGTTTGAGGCATCTGTTTGGATTAAATTTTCGTGACCGGTCAGTGATCGGACGGACCACGCATTTCAGGCCGGTTTTGGACGCCCGGCTATACATGCTCTTAGAGTAAACATGCACAGTAGCAATCTTGTAGATCAATACAGTGGAGTTGGTCAAATACTTGATCGTGGCTCGATATATAAAACACAAAGAACACAATTGAAGACAACGCTAGCTGTGCACAAAGGCCGCTGAAACATGTATGCTCCTTGTGTCAATTCAGAGATTCAGAGCCTATCTACCAATGTTGAGTTTCTCTGGCTGAAGTCCAAGGTAGTACTTCCAAATTTGGACCCCAGATAGGAATAGCAAATTATTGTGCACACGAGAATTTGCCAGACGATTTTCATACGACCTTGTGATCGGTGGCTGCGGCCCACGTGAACTGAGGTGATGGACGACTGCTATATGTTGTTGTGCAGAAATGGGACACATCCCATCGTTTCTGTAGCAGTACCCGTAGGAAAACTGTAAAAGTACTATCCATCCATTGCATTCACATATAATCTTGATACGATGTGTCCTATAAAGCCAACAAACAAAAAAAAAATGAACAGTACTAACCTATCTCCTGTCTTTTATGTACAAGATTTAGTCACATTTCGAGATGAAACTTTGTAACAAGCTTTTATGTCAAAATATTACATTTTTTACATTTTTAAATGCTTCAAAATGCATGTACTTAATATGACATATAGATACTATATTATGGATTATGTAAAGTGCTACTATTTGTTTGTTTCCTTCAAGGTTCAAAATATGCGGTACAGGGTTCATATCGATTGGCTTTGGTATATTTAATACAAGAGAGAGATATTAGAAGATGTATATTTTTTTCTAAAAAAGAAGAATTATCCCTGGCCTTTGAATCTGAACGATGCATGCAGTCATTTTATTAATTATTCATAAAAACCTTACAAAGTAGTACATCAGGTAGTCTGAAGCCACCATTTTAGCGACAACTGTCGCTACTCCTATTCACTAGATGAAGGGGTGCCGATAGTCCGAACCTAATACCAAACAGACATCGCACCAAAGCATAACATCTAAAGCCGGAAGCCCCAACCGAGCCACATACTGGGTTTGGGGTACAAACCGGTCCGACGCACTCTCATGTGTCGTTGCCGCCGTCTTTCACCAATCCATCTTCAGAGCAGAAGCTAATACACCGATCTTGCCAGGCCTCTTTACCATCAACACCACCATGACGCCAGGCAGTGTCCTCCTCCTGTGCGAGTCCATCTGCGCGCATTGGACGCCAAGTATCCACTGCGCCCCACCGCCAAGATCTACCGCCGTCAATGAGTAAGATGAAGCACCACTCCATCAAAGAAGCCGTTCACTGGCCCCTCGAGCCCGTGTACACCTCCAAGAATGATGCCCTCAAGGGGGCACTATTAGGAAAATGCTTATAGGTAGACATTTAGCAGTAGCGTTGGTTAAAATCCCCACGCTACTGCTATTTAGCAGTAGCGCCGGACAACACCACCGCTGCAAGCGCATGTTAGCAGTAGCGCGGGATTTCCCGGCCAGCGCTATTGTTGATGGGCCACGCTCTCGGCCCCCTGTTGTAGCTTTAGCTATAGCGCTGGGCCTCCTCCCCCGCGCTGCTGCTAAGCCCACCTCTGCTTCCTCCCGCGTCGGCCCGCGCGCCCCTCCCCTCTCACTCACTCACATCACACGCTCAGAATCCCTCAATCCCCCGATCCGGCCGCCGCCCCCGCGTCGTACTCCGGCCCCCCTTCCCCGCGTCGGCCCTCCTCCCCTGCCGGCCGCCCCCCGCACCGGCCCTCCTCCACCGAGAGGTACTCCTCCCTCCCTAGTTATAGTTATTAGAGAGTAGTTAATTTGAATCCTATATAGTTGAAAAATGTAGGTTCTTAGAATAATGTAGGTTATGATCGAACCCTAGCTAGGACAGATTAGGTAGTATGAACCCTAGTTAATTCGTATGAACCCTATGTTTTTAATTTTAGCTAGGTTTTAAAGTTAGGACAGAAATTTAGCTAGGTTTTTAATTAGGTGTAGTTAATAGAATTTAGGTGTTTTAGGTGTATTTAACAGAATTTTAGGTGTTTTAGTTGTTTTAGGTGTAGTTAACAGAATTTTAGGTGTTTTAGTTGTTTTAGGTGTAGTTAACAGAATTCTAGGTATTTTTTAGTTAAAACAATTGTTGTTATTTTTTTAATTAAAACAATTTTTCCTGCTATATGCAAATTTGCAGTGGACATGTCATATTTTGAACATGTCACATTTTGGTCATGTCATGTTTTTCCGAGTGGCCTATGTTTTGCCAGAAATGTTGATTCGTTTACGTTCTGGCAAATTTCAGGCGCTCGATATGTCCTACTTTTAGCAAAGGTCATGCCGAATTTTGCTGAGTATTTATTAACTTTGTTTTCATAATTAAGCATTTTGTTCTCGACGTCAACGATGCCTATCCCGCATCCTCGTCATCGACTCGGCGGAGGAGGCCTGCTTGAGCAGAGGGGCCATGTCCGGGACTAGGCTCCGCCGGGCTGGTACTGGGTTGTGCTACCTTCTGGTGAGTGCAACTTAGTGAGGAGCCAGCCCGTCGTCGACCCGGAGCGTCTTTGGTAGCGGTCACGTGGGCCTGCATCGGTGCAGAGGCTTGAGTCCCCCGCGCAGGTGGTACAACACCGTGTCACGGAGGAGGACGCGCACGTCCAGCGCTACATGGTTGCGTTGGCGGACAGCAGGTTCTCCAATACATGGCAGATTCTTCAAGGATCTCACCGGAGCTATGATCCTGTGATGATTCCTTCTTTTTGGGTGTCCACCTCGGCCCACTGAACCTAGAGGAGCTATTATTTGAGATGTATTAGTGATATTATATGATGATCTTTGCTACAAACTACTATATATGTATTCGATGATGGATTATTAATTACCTATTAGTTATTTGCTTATTGAATACAAACGATGAGCGCGGTCTGTGCTACAAACTACTATATATGTATTCGATGATGGATTATATGACAATCTTTGTTACAAACTAGGTTCGATGACGATCTTTACTACAAACTACTACAAACTACAAATTTTAGGTGTTTTAGTTGTTATATCATGATTTTGCTACAAACTACTATATATGTATTTGATGATGGATTATTAATTACCTATTAGGAAATGTCTGACGACGAAAGGGAATTCGGTATGTGCGAGTACTGCGAAGATGAGCGCGGTCTGTGCGACAGGCCTCACCTGGTAGAAAGTCGGCGCTTCAGCATCAAGCTCTAAGAGACCTTCGATGTTGAAACGGTACGCAACGACGACAAGTATTTTTTGTTATTTTTGCACGACTTCTCTGCTTCTTCAACGTGTAATTTCCGTCTTTTATAATTCAACTAGATTATCCCATGCCATGCAAGACGCTATGTCTTGGAGAAGATGGGTTTTGAAGATCATGAAAGCATTGAGACAAAGATAATTCAACTAAGGACCCATCATGATTATGATTTTTCTGTAAATCTAAACAATTTTGTGAACTCATCCAATTTTGGTTGCCTGAATTGGAAAGCACTTTGCAAGGCGTATGATTTTCATGAGGATATGCTTCTCACCTTCGATCTTGGTGATCCTGACATCGACGAAAAGAATATGACCATTTAGGTCCTTGTTGACACGCTTCCAGTTCTACCGCTGTGTGAGTTTCTCAAACATATTTATTAAGTAATTTATATTGTTTATTTCAAAATAGTTGACAGCTTATTTCCATTGACAACTTATTTTCATTCTTCAAAAAATATACAGAAGATGGTAGACAGAACCTACTACTACAATGATGAAGCACAATTAACTTATAAGGAGAAAGATGGTCTTATCGCATTTTTTACTGATCTTGAGAATTACAATAGCTATTATCAAACTCCTCCATATTATGGTCAATACGTGCCACTAGTGCACGTGTTGAACTACGATAACATCAATGGAGAAAACATGGTAAGATTTTCTACTATTACGACATCCGTGCATCTTTTGCATAAATTCTTCTAAAATTAAACTACATTGCTAACTACAAAGTTATTACTATGTTTATGGACAGAAAATCCCGATGGATTGTGTGCCTCATCTGATGTTGTCGAGAGGTCGCGTTGATGTTATGAGCTTACGGCCACCACGGCCAGGTCAGCCGCAATTTCCACATCACTCCTGTCCATACCGGATTTCTAAAAGCGAGGAAGCCATGATAATAAATGATTTCAAAAAATGTTTCGACCATCGTAGAGAGCTACTTGGAAGCAACATTGTGCGTAGGCCAAGACTTGGAGACAGGATGATCTCCGTTCTTTATTATGGAGAGTCCATTTTCCTTAATGGAGAGTCAATGCCTATCTTGTTTTATGATATTTTACCTAAGAGAGGGTAGAGTAGGTCCTATGAGAGGAGTAGGTCCTATGAGAGGAGTAGGTCCTAGCTAGAATGTGTTATATGTGCTACAATGTGACGATGATGATGATGAGGAGTTGTGATTATGACTAGTGACCAACTTGTTATATGATGTCTCATTGACGAACATTGTTTGGTGGTGATGACAAGTGGTAATGAATATGCTATTTAAACAGACTAGTTCATGATGAGTTGCTATTGTATAAAAGATATATCTGTTTAAACATGTACAATGCCAAAATACGAAAAAAAAAACCCATAAATTTTAGCAGTGGCGCGGGCCAAAATATTACCAGCAGCGCTCATTTACCAGTAGCGCTTTCCAGTGACGCGCTACTAGTATCTGAACTTACCAGTAGCGCTGGCCTAAACAAGCGCTACTGCTACAAAATAGCGATGGCGCCATAGCAGTAGCGCTGGCGCCCGCGCTATTGGTAGCTCAAAAACCAGCGCTACTGATAAGGTTTTTCCTAGTAGTGGGGAAACAATACAAGAGCGCCGTCGTCATCCGATCTGCAGATCTAGGGTTTCCCCCGAAGGTAGCGGATAGAGGTCAGGAGCTTTTTCACGACAATGCCTTCAAGAAGGTAACGACACAAAAGAGCGCCGTCGTCGCCGGTCTTGGCAACAAGCCGAGAATGAGGTTTTCACCCAGTTCCACTCGACGGTACTTCATCTCGCATCGTGCGCACGGACCACCATCGATCTGCACCGCCGCGGAGCGAGCAATCCACTCTGGCCAGATTAGATCTGACCGGAGGGCCAACCACGCCCGCAGCCGACCAGACCACCGAAGCCCTCCACGCCGCCACCGATCCGAGGTGCCGCAGCGCCGCGGCCAGGTGCAGCAGCTCCAACACTATTCATCCACCGCCGCTCGCCGTCGGGAGCGAGCCACCGCTGCGGAGGCTCAGATCCGGGGGCGCACTTCCGCTCGTCCGGGTGCCCCTCGCCACCCTCGCTCACGAGAAGGAGAGGCTCCTCCGCCACCGCTGTAAGCCGCCCGGGCTTAGCTTGGCGGCTTCCTCCAGCGGCGGCGAAGGGAAGGCATGGGAGGGGAAGTGACCGATGGCTAAGATCGGGGCCCCTCGGCCGCCCGCCCGGCGGGTGACGAAGGGGGAGGAAGGGAGGAAACAACGGGCGGCGGCGGCGCTAGGTTAGGTCGCTACTGGGGGTATGGGTATCTCTCGGCAATGTATAGTTAAATGAAGGGGATTACCAAGAATTGAGCAATGCCCTTTATTACAATGAATGTACAATAAAATTATACTCCCTCCATTACATAAGATAGTGCATATAATTATTATGTGCCCGTGTTTCAGATGTCAAGTTTCGTAAACTTTAACCAAACTTATAGAGAAAAAGTACCCCACATTTACAATACAAAATAGAAGCACCTTTTAAATATCTTTTTTGACAAGCCATGAGCTTATTTATTTATTTTGACGAAAAATTGCATGTGCACATGGAACATGAACATGTATTTCTTGTCAAAAACTTCAACAAATACTAGCACATTTTTGCGGCCGCATATAAACACCTAATGGCTCCAATGTCTTGACGTAAGCAAAGGTTCGGTAGTTAAATCTCCAGCCCACACCGTTCATCTTCGCGACCAACACTCCCCTATCCCTGTGATTGACCTGCACGATGTTGGACGCAAGCCTCGAGCCGAACGGCGACGACGCGCCTTGCCGCGGGTACGCATACAGCAACTGCCCCTCACACTTCAAAAAGTGTTCGCCGTATGCGAAGTGTGGCCGTGGAATCTCGTGCATGGGGCACGCGAGGGTGTACCGGCAGATCCACCTCCCCTCCTTGTTCCGAACCCACGCCTGCATCATCCCCGCCGGGTTGCTGACGATGACCCCCAGCCTCCCGTGGACCTCGGTCAGGCTGTAGTCGTTGTGCCTCGCGGGCAGAAACGGCAAAGACGTGGCGGAGACGGCGATGCGCTCGCTGTCGAGGTCGAACGAGATGATCCTCGCGGTGCCGCCGCCGTCGGCGACCCAATATGTCACGCCGTCCACGCTGACAATGCCGCCGTCGAGGTTGCACCTCTTGTTACCGGGGGCTGGCACCTCTCGCCACTCCTCCCCGAGGGTGAGCACGTGCACCGCGTCGCGGGCCCGGTTCAAGCTGCTGCAGGGGACGTGCACCACCTTGTACCGCCCCGTCGTCGGATGGTACGCGAAGTTGTACTCCCTGTGCCACCTCCTGTCCTCGCCGAATGGTTGGCCGGCGCACGGCGGCCGCCGCGGGACGGGCAGCGTCTCCCTCGTTGCCGGGTTGACCAGGGTGATGCCGCCGCCGTCGTCGCAGAGGCATAGCAGGCCGTTGCACGTGCCGACCAGCTGCAGCCTGCCGCTCCACAGCAGGCTATAGCTCCCCGTCGAAGACGACGAGAGGTCGTCGACAACGTAGGCGATGGTGGAGGCGGCGTGCCAGAGGAGGGCCGTGGCGCGGCTCTGCATCTCCGTGGTGCGCTCGTCGACGACGTCGCGCCAGAGCCTGCAGACGAGGCGGGCGCGGCGCCTCGCGCTCGGCGGGAGCCGCAACAGGATCTCCACCAGCACGTCCGTGGGGAAACATGAATCCCCGGGCGATGTTCGTGCTAGCATACTTTGGAATCTTCCGTCGTCGCCGTTCCTGTAATTGGGGATAGGAGACACGAGCCCTAGTGGGTTTCAACCTCTTTTGTATCCGATAGCTTACTTGGATGTTGATTCGGCTGCCAGCTTTGGGTCCGATTTTGGACCGCAATAACTGGCTCTCCTCCTAATAATTAGTAAAACTCCAGCTCGATGCGCCCACAAATGTGTTTCCTAATTTATAGTACACGAGGGCTACATTGCACAGCTTATACATGGCAAGAACGGCATGCATGTTTTGTTTTGTTTTTGCGGGGAGGCATGACATGTTTTTTTAGGAAAAACTTCGGATTTATTCAGGAAACATCATGGCAGTGCATAAACTTGAGAACTAATCATGGCTTTGGCAGCTTCTTGAGCAATATATTCAGGTGGGGGTCCTCTCCTCTCCGGTGATCGTTCAAAAAAATCTAGGATTTCTCTCCAGACTTCGCCGGCGAGACCGTGGCGCCTCCCCTCTACTGCTGCTCCGACGGATGGTGACGAGGAGGGGAATCTCGGCGCCTCCGCTTCCGTTAGTCGATTAGTTCAGGGTTTTTTAGTCCTCACAGGTGCGGCACTCAGGTGGATGGCGGCACTTCTTCTTTGAGTTTATCTTTCGGACTTCGATCCTCCTCGAGTTCGCCCATCTAGACATAATCGACGGAGCTCCGGCATAGATTCCTACCGTCTCCATGGGGTGGTATTTCGCGTCATGTGAGGATATTTGGTGTTAGGTATTTCAGATATATTCATGGGTTCAACGACGACGACCGCGGCTCCAGGGCCCTGGTCCTTAGGGGCACGTGCACGAAGATTTTTCGGTTATCATCAACAAGGTCAAGCTGACTCCAATAGGGGAGCGACGACAGCAGCGCGTCGGTACCTCATTCTTGTGGTGGTAGTGGTCGTTCGGTGGTCTAAGAATCTCAATGTAATTTTATTTTTGTTTGAGGTGCTTTGTACTTCCGGTGAACTTTAATAATATATCTGGATCATTTCCGCGAAAAAAAAATCATGGCGGTACAAAGAACATGAGAAGTAACCAAAATTACATCCATATTACATAAACATCATTGTTGAGTGCCATTGGTTGTATGACCGAAAGGTTGCGTGATACCCAGATTATTATTTTTGTTGGAGATGGGCTCCTACTGGAGATGAGTTATTCAAGAAAGAAAATGATAATTTGTATCCTACAAAACAAGCAAACACATGAATAGTACCCCAATAAGATTTCACCTATCTCTTGTCTTGTATGTACAAGATACAGTTAGTCATATTTACGTATAAAAATTTGTAATAGGTTTTTATATCAAAACATTAGTACATCCATGTTTTTTCTAAAGAAAAATAAATGCTTTTAAATGCATGCGCTTAACATGAAATGCATGCTGATTCCCGCAAAAAACAAGATGAAATGTACATGCAGATACTATACAATGAATTATGTAAAATGGCAATTTTAGTTTGTTTCCTTCTATATACCTCAGATTCAGTTGAGGCTACTAAATCCGGGTTTGGCTCCTCTGCAATCACGTTGTTACTGCACGGGTACTGTACCAACTCACATCAGCCGTCCATTTAAATCTGACGACTCTCACTACCCCCACTTGATTTTGTTAATAAATGAAAACAAACAGCTAATTATGTGGTACAAAATCTCCTACGGCTGCAGGATTGCCGCCAAACAGAACCACGAAGATACTCACAATGGCGCCAAACAAAACACACCCTGATAATCGCCTTGGCGCCAAACAGCGATCTCTTTGCCTTTGTCCCGCTCATCTTCCTCGTTCCTCCTTTTGCCCTATCTTTCTTCTGATCGTCCTCCATGTTCAGAGTGCAACCAAGGCAAGCTAAGGAGCCGAACCCTGGCGCAGATCAACTCCCTTTTGCCCTATCTTTCTTCTAATCGTCCTTCGTGTTCAGAGCGCAACCAAGGCAAGATAAGGAGCCGAACCCTGGCACAGATCAACTCCTTTTTGCCGTATCTTTCTTCTGATCATCCTCCATGTTCAGAGCGAAACCAAGGCAAGCTGATCCGTAGGAGATGAAGATTATCTCCCTTTTGCCTTCCTTCTTCTAGCAACAAAAAAGAAGACAATTAATCTCAAGGTATGTGACATATGCTCTGATTGTATTCATGTTCTCAAGGCACACAATTTGTAGATTGAGTTTGCTATGGTACTATTTTCTTAAATGGAGGATGATAAGGGCAAGATGCAAAACTTATTTTCTGCACCTTTTAGATTATGTTAGAGTGAAAAAATAATTTTAATAGAAATGATCTCTATTGTTTTGGACAAGCTCAAGACAAAATGCATGAATATATTCAAATATTTACTTGTAAGACAGATGATTTGCTCATCAAGTACCTGGGATTTCCAAAACATTACAGGAGATTAATGCAGATGATCTCCCTTTTGTTGTCCTTCTCCTAGCAACAAAAAATAAGAGAAAGTCTAATGGAGAATATGACTAGCTCTAATGAGGATGCTAACAGGTACTGACAGTTTTGTTAAATTCTCAGGTCATATCTCCTTATGATTGTAGTGTAAACAAACAAACAAATAAGTTATGTGTAATTTTTATAGGAAAAATGTGGTTCCTAGTTGGATGCCTCAGATTGGTATGAAATTCAATTCCACAAAAGAGACATGGAACTTTTGGACATGTTATGGAGGTCATATTGGTTTTGATGTAAGGATAAATTATGAAAACAAGAGCAAACTCGATGGAGTAATCACTTCAACAAGATATGTTTGTTCCAATGAGGGCTACAGAAGAAAAGACAAAAGGGATAATAGTACAAAGCGTCCTCGTGCAGAAACAAGGACCGGCTGCAATGTTCGAATGGGAATTACTATAGACCGAGAAGCAGGAAATTATGAGGTGCATGAGTTAGTTGTTGAACACAACCATGTCTTGCAGTTACCTGGGACAAGCCACTTGATGCCATCACAGAGTAAGATTTCGGCCTTGCAAGCATTTGAAATTGAAACAGCAGATGATTCAG
The DNA here is from genome assembly GCF_003073215.2 of Triticum urartu. Lineage (NCBI taxonomy): Eukaryota > Viridiplantae > Streptophyta > Magnoliopsida > Poales > Poaceae > Triticum > Triticum urartu. The sequence continues at coordinate 494,691,971 of NC_053026.1, read as the reverse complement.
GAATTGTACCTAGAAAAGCCCATGAGCTAGCAAGTCGACAAGTTGGTGGTCCACTGAACCTTGGCTACACATGTCGTGATCGCAAGAACCACTTGCGAACCAAGCGATAAAGGGACCTGATATATGGTGAAGATGGAAGTATGCTCAAGTATTTTAGAGATAAAAAGAATGAGAATCCTGCATTTGAATATGACATGCAACTAGATTGCGATGAAAATATAGCAAATATCTTCTGGGCTGATGCAAGGATGATAATTGACTACGCTCATTTCGGTGATGTTGTTACCTTCGATACAACATTTGGGACAAACAAAGAGTACAGACCCTTTGATGTGTTTGTTGGCTTCAACCATTTCAGAGAAATGGTCATTTTTGGTGCTGCACTTTTATATGATGAGACATTTGAATCATTCAAATGGTTGTTCAACACGTTCCTATCAGTGCATAACAAAAAACAACCAAGGACAATCTTTACTGATCAAGATGTAGCAATGGGTAATGCAATTCAGGCAGTATTTACCGAAGCATGGCATGGGTTGTGCACTTTTCACATAATGCAAAATTCCATCAGGCACTTACCTCATAAGAAAAAAGACGAGGATGGACCAAATGTACTTGCTGATTTCAGTGCTTGCATGTACAAGTATGAGGAAGAGGAAGCCTTTGAAGACGCTTTCAATTCCATAAGAAGCAATGTGAAAACACAAACTTGGTTGGACAGCATCTACAAAGTAAAAGAGAAATGGGCAAGATGTTACATGAGGAATTCTTACACTATAGGCATGAGAAGCACACAATGAAGTGAGAGCTTGAACAGTGACTTGAAAGATCATCTAAAGTCTGCTCTTGACATCCTTCGGGTTTTCAAGCACATAGAGAGGGTTGTGCAAGGAAAAGGAGATAATGAGGTAAATGAGGAATATGAATCTAGGAAAAAATTACCTAGAGTCATAATGAGGACTCCTATGGTAATACAAGCGAGCAAAGTTTACACACCATGCATATTTGAAGATTTTCAGAATGAATATGAAAGATCCATCTCAACATACATCAAGCCATCGGTGCAACACAATGTTTATACTGTTGCGATTGCAAGTCTTGACCCGGAATTTTCATATGAAGAAGAATGCAAAGTTCTAGTAGACTATGGAGAGCAAAAGGTTCTATGCAATTGTGGGCAATTTGAAAGAGTTGGTATGTGTAGTCATGCTTTGAAAGCCCTTGATGTCATGAATATTAAATATCTTCCAGGCCACTATATTTTGAAGCAATGGACTCGAGAAACACGAAGTGGAACTATTCAAAACAGTCATGGAAACATTGTTTTGGAAGACCCTAGATCGGAAGATAGGCAACAGTTGAAGTTTTTCATGCACGATTTCCATGGCATAGCTTCCCAAGCAGTTGCATCAAAAGAGTGCATCAAACTAGTAGATGATGCTTTGAGGATTCTTAGGAAGCAAGTTGAAGAAAAAGCTCCTACTACTACATGCACAACTGAAGATATATCTAAAGAACCAGAGGATTGTCTACATGTCGCTTGCCTAAAGAAAAAAGAAATTCCGAAGAAGAATCCGAGATGAAAGAAATCATGGCTTGACAACCAGCACCCCAATAAAAAGAAGAAGGAGACAAATAAAGTTGTCCAAAAAATCAAACTCATCCGGTAAATCTCTTCCACCTATCTAACCAGAGTACTTGCTAAAAAGACTAACATTTGCTCGGTTTTCTTTTCATAGAGAAGAGAGAATGGCATTCCACTAGCACAATACCAATCACCTATAGAGAAAATGGCTAGAACAAGTGCAAATGGGTTGCAAGAGTATGGGTACTATGCTCGTTTATTGACGGTATTCCACTTATCATGTCTAAAATTCCTTGAATTCAGTGTTAAGCAATATGATTTCTTGTGTAATCAGTTATGTCTCCCTTTAATTTCAGAGTGAAGCCGGTGATCTTTGGGACTTACAAAACTATCATGGGATATGACAATAGGTTGATGCATGTGTGTTGTGCTGACTTGTTAGATCAATAGATGATGCAGAAGGAATAATTGAATCAGCACACATAAGGCGCAATCTGTTGACAGTTGATTGCTCGTCATTTCCAAATTTCGTGTTTTTCAGACTTTAGTCATCTTTTTTAGACACATGATTTACTTTTTAAATTTATGTTCAATGATATGCGACATCACATACAATTTTGTGCAAAAAACATGCGTAAGGCATCACACAAAGTTGTGTCCTTTAAATTGTGTGCGAGATAGGGTACATCACACATATTTTTATGGAAAAATTTCTGCAATGCATCACACACGTTTGCGTTTTTCTAGCCGTGTGCAGCAGTGTGCTACATTACACACAATTTTTATAGCAAAGCCCATGTGATATTTTCTAATTTTGTGTGATATTTTGACATCCATACAATTTTTGCCCAGCGTTTATGATGTGGGGCTTAATAGCACAATTCTGCAGTAGTGAGGATATGGTACCATATGCAAAACGGAGATTGTGAAACACACATGAATTTGTACAATTGGGTTTTTGATTCACAAGAATAAAAAAACACATGAATACCAAAAGGCGTGGTCAAATTAAGATCAAACTATATGCAAAGATAAGATGAAGTTAATACTATGCTACTTATGACTGTATACTTATTCTTTGTGCATAGGAATGTAAAAATTCTCTGTTTTTCCTCTGAAATCAATACGAAGCAAAATTTCTCCATTTTTTCTATGGTCAATTCCTTTGAATCAAACAGATCAACAGTGTCATCATAGGAAAAATTCGTGTTTTTATGATTTTCTTCTACTTTTCCTATGAATCAAAATGACCTGAGTAACATAGAGATGTGAGTTAATCATGACAAAGGACCCGTTATCATTGTCACTGATCTTCATGATGTTGTTGAAATATAACTCAAACAAGCTACTACTTGCTCCGTCCAGGCTTATTAGTCCCCTTTTATTTTGCGTCAAATTCATAATTTATATGCCGTATAACATGTTGCTAGTCAAATCTATGGTCAAAATTTGACTGAAAAGTATGAGGAGGCCCATAAAAACAAGAGTAATAGCAACACAAACTACAAAGTGCAAATATTCAACATTGCATCCTCGATTATGATTTTTCAGTGGACAAATGGACACAATATATAGTGAAAAGGGAAGTAAACATTAACTAGACACTACTTGGCTGCGTAAACACATAACGACTCCGACGTCTTAACGTAAGCAAACGCCCGGTACTCAAATTTGTAGCCCCCATCATTCATCTTGGCGACCAACGTACCCTTATCCTTCCGAATAACATTCACGTAGTTGGACAGCAGCCTCAACCCGGACGGCAACAGCGTGCCATCCTGCAGGTAGGAATACGACAACTGCCCCTCGCACATCAAGAAGTACTCGCCGCATGCAGAGTGTAGCCGTGGGATCTCTTGACATGCACACGCGAGGATGGCCACTCGAGTCCACCTCCCCACCTCCTCATGCCACGCCCATGCTTCCGTCTTCCACGAGGGGCTGCGGAGGATGAGTCCCAACCTCCCGTGCACCTCCGTCAGGTTGCAGTCGTAGCCACTGCGTCTGCGCCGCATATAGGGCAACGGTACGGTGGAGGCGGCGACGTGGTCGCTGTCGAGGTCGAACGAGAAAATCTTTTGCGCTGTGATCATGCCCCCTGACCCAGTACGTCACGCCGTCGACGCTGATAATGCCGGCGTTGAGGTTGCACCTCGCGCCACGGGGGGCCGGAACCTCCCGCCACCCGCCCTCCCCGAGCGTGAGAACGTGCACGGCGGCGTACTCGTAGACCCCGTCGAAGCTGCTGGGGACGTGCACCACCTTGTAGCGCCCGGTCTTCGGGTGGTACGCGAAGCTGTACGCCCTATCCCACTCCCACTTGCAGAGGCACTCCCGGTGGAAATGGCCATTGCCACAATGGCAGCGGGGGGACGGACAACGTCTCGCTCGTTGCTGGATTGACCAGGAAGATGCGGCCGCCGATCGTCACGCCACCGTTGTAGCATACACAGAGCAGGCCATTGCACGTGCCGACCAGCTGCTAGTCGTTGTGCAAGTTAGTAGCAGCAGGGCGGCCGCTAGGGCTCCTCCACAGCTCCTTGCATCCCCCCGTCGAGGACGACGAGAGGTCGTCGGCGATGTAGGCGACGCCGGAGCTGATGCCCCAGAGGAGGGCCACAGCCTGCGAACTATCCGTGGCACGCTCGACGATGATGTCGCGCCACAGCCTGCAGACGAGGCGGGCGCGGCGCCGCGAGCTCGGAGGGAGCCGCAGCAGGATCTCCGTCAATACGTCCATGGGCAGATCCGATCCATGGCATCGCCGAGGTGCTGTTTCTTCCGGCCGGTTGCCCATGGCAGCGTGGCTCGCCTAGTTTCTCTCTCTCTCTCTCTCTCTCTCTCTTTTCATATGATCGGTTGTGGACTGCTTTTGTATTCGGAACCTACTTGACTGCCAAGTGTGTTGTAATTTGATTCGGCTGTCAAGTTTGGAGCCGTCTATCCGATACGAGACCAAACTGAATTATTATTCCAGTTTTGCTTATTTATTATTTTCTTGCGAAGGGAGACCGCATTGAACTATTTAAACTGATTTGGCTCTCCAGCTCATATGAATACTTTTTTTTTCATTCGACAAAAAGAATATACTAATATCATGATGATACCAATTACAATCGGGCTGTGCAACAAAAAACATGTCCAACTAGACACTGAGGATGCACACAGCCAAATAGAGAGAGAAAATAAAAGTAAAAAATCCTGCGAAGTGATCAGTTACTCCAAAGACGACACCTCGAAGAAGAAAACGGGGCACAAGCATCGTTGTTGCCCAATCAATGATCATAGGTTTTCACCTTGCAGAAAGTTCGAGTTCTGAAACTATGCTTTCAACAAAATCACTGTTCGGCACAACCAATGAAGACCAAACTTTGAATTTTCACCCATAGAATCAAGACTCGGTACTCGATGGGCATCACCAAGACTAAAGTCCTCCAGTGTTGTCGCCCCCACTTGCCGAGGCTGCTGCTGCAAGTCACTAAACACAAAGCTCAAGTCTTAATCGCATGCAAAGAATCTTTCCGCCATTACTTTTGATCCATCAATCGTAGTCGCCATGACATCTCCGCATCTCTCGATACCATGAAAATCTAGAAATAGACATGTCCCATGGTATTGATAAAAAGTGAAGCTTTGCGTCGCACCCACTTAAAGCCATGCGGATAGATAAACGGAAGCGCACGGCCAAATCTCATCTGATCCAGAAAATCAAAAGCGTCTTGCGCTAATCTGTAGATCTCCGGCAGTGAAACCTGAACACATCATCAGCCAGATCGAAGAGGATCGGAAACAGGTGGATCGTTAGTTTGGCACGAGAAGACCACTAGGGCAGCTACCTTTATGGACACAGATCAGCAGCCCCCACACCAGCAATCCACGGGACCAGGCCGCGCCGATCTTCCCAACCGGCAACCGGAGCCCCAAGGCAAAGCCGGAGCGGTAGGAGAAGGCGATCCTGAATACTAGAAATTGTATTTTGAGATTACTGACCTCTTTGGAAGCATGGACGTATCTAAAGTTTCCTCTAGCATTCTACCCAAGCACAGTATATTTTTAGCAGGATCCGCTCATGCATTTTGGTGTACAACACAAGCACAGTACAGACTAACAATCCGGTAGATAGCGAAAGAGCACTGCTTGGTGCACCGTGTTTTAGAGCATCTCCAGCCGTTCCTCCAACAAGGCCCCCCAAACGATTTTTCGACCGCCGGTACCGAAAAATCAGCTCAGTCACGTCTCAAAAGATTATTTTTTTCGCCGACGCGGGCCGAAAATGGCGCGGGCGGACCCAGCCCGAACCCGGTGCGCTGGGGGCCGCTTGGGGGCGCTGGCCGAACCGTTTTTGGCACGAAAATCGGCGGGCCCGCCTTGGCAGCGACTCGACGCTTCTCGTCGCTTCATCGTCCTCATCGCCTCGGTTCCCGCGGCGGAATCAATGCCAAAACTGCCGCGCACTGCCTCCTCCATTGGTGCCTCACGGACGGCGCAATGAAGACGGGACGATGCGCGTCCTCTCGCCCGCCATGCGTACACACGGCGGCCACGCGAGCGCCGCCTATATAAGCCGACCCCTCCCGCACCGGTGACGCACAGCCTCTCCACCGCCGGCTCCCCCGTTCCTCCCTCTCTTCTCGCCGTCTCCAGTCCATCCAATGGCCGAGCGCTTTCACAACGGCGCGGCGGCGAACGCCTTCGGCCGCCGCCACCTTCATGAGGACAAAACTCGACTTCTCTATGATGCCGAGTACCCGGTCCCGCCGGACATGCGGGTAGCCGGGGCTTGGAGGATCAGCGCCGACGGGATCACGGTGCCACCGCCGCCCACCGGGGCGGCGCGTAATGCGGAGATCGCCCGCATCCGCGCCTCTCTGCCGCAGGCGGCGAGGGAAGGTCCGAGGTACATCCCCAATAGCCCGCTGTGGGAGCAGTACTTCCGGCGCCGCCACACCAAGCCGTGCCCTCCGGGAGGCTCAAAACTCCGACGGCCGCCGCCGATGGTGGGACGTGCCCAGCTGCACGCTGGAGGCCGTCCTCGAGTACATCGAGGACGGCAACACGCCCAGGCTGGAGTACCCCGCTCCCCCCTCCTTCTCCCGCCGGCGTGGGAGCTCATGGACGCCGAGACGCATGGACCCTGCGTCCTCCTCCTCTACGGTCGCTCGTCCGACTCTCCCTCTCTCCCCCCGTCAAGCCGGAGCCCTCCCCTACCTCTGCCCGGCTCGTTAGGCTGAAGGTGGAGCCCGGCCTCCCCGTGGAGTACGAGGCCATAGTCCGGCGCGGCTTCTCCGACGAGGAGGCCCTAAAGTGGGCGCGGGACGACTACCTCCGCGACAAGATAGTCCGGCAGCGCCGAGTCCTGGAGGAGATAGCCGCCCGCTAGCGTGGGCGCGAGGACGAGAACGGCGTCGTGATCCTCGTCACCGACGACGACGAGGACGCCCCCGGACCGTCCAACCCGCCGCGCCTCAGCGACCCTGGGCAGGGGAGTAGTAGGGACGGCGGCCGCGGAGGAGGCGATGACGACGGCGGCGGCAGCGACTACACTAAGTTCTACAGGCTCCTCGGCATATAGAGCTTCGCGGGCGGCGGGCGGCGAGGAACGGCGAGGGCGACGGCGAGTCTAGTAGTGTTATTTTTTCTGTAAAATATTTCAAAAATGTTATGAACTCGCCGAAGTTTGGTTCAATTTGCGCTTTGTTTGTGCCGGATTTTGTTTTAAAAAAACGTGAACGCGGCGACCGAAGAGCATCACGCCCCCAACGCGCGATTAGCGCCGGCTCGCCCCCAGAAGGCGATTTTTAGCACCTCCTGAGGAGCCAACGGCTGGAGATGTTCTTATGCCCGATTGTTGTACGACGAGCTACAGCAGCCATCCATCAAAATATGTGCGCGGCTCACAACCATCAATTAGAGTGTCGTCTGCACCATCGGGCAAAGAAATGTCGTGTTGACAGACAAAGCACAAGAGAGAGATCCCGAACCATGGTGGAGGACGAGCAGTGCTATACACACGATAGTGTGCAGACGATGTGTGCACGACAAGGCAATCAGCTCCATCCATTGCATGGCAACAGCAGGCAGCAGGCCGCTAGATGCGTATCATGCAGTGGTCGTGCACAGATTTATCGTCTGCGAAGCAGTTCCGGTGGAGGACTGCAAGCGAAACTTTTATATAGTATTGAATTCATACTCCAGCCAACTCATCCAAAAGTCCAAATTCTAGGCTATTTTAGTCCTTAGACGTGGGATCGATGTAGGCCGCAGAATCGTTTATTTAATACTGCGTTGACAGGGTCTTGAACTCAAGACCTCTTGACTCAGATACCATATTAAATTCATGCTCCAGCCAACTCATCCAAAAGTCCAAACTGATAGAGGGAGGCGGGCAATATATTTGAACATTTGGAACTGTGGTGCTCCACCAACAGTGAAAATTTTTGCCCATCCCTTTATGCGCTGTCAATTTGGCCGAGACTTATATCTTGCTATGGCCAAAATCTGGCATTTGCCATGTGCTGATTTGGTGATATACAATGGCAAAGAATGGCTATTGCATGTCCTAGCACCACTAAGCAAACTTGAACATTGCATGGTATTGATGACGTCTGGAGGAGTTGGTACATTCGGAATGGGATTATTCACTTCAAACCTGCTCCGCCTATGGAAGCTTCCATCCGTTTTTTGCAGAGTTATTTGGAGTCTTTAATAGCCATCAAGCTGAACACACACATGGACCCGGGTAATGGAAAGGTGTAGATCTCACCGGAATCTGTCATAAGTCTGGTTAAAGAGGCTGGGCCGGCGCTCAGGTGGCTGAAACCGGAGCAAGGATGGCTAAAACTTGACACAGATGGGTCCTTTATCTCAAGTGATATGGCTGGTGCAGGTATGATCTTGCGGAATTCAAATGGAGATATTATCTTTTCGGCGTGCAGAGCTTTGTATTCTTGCAGGGATGCGCTAGAAGCGGAGCTATGTGCTTGTATGGAGGGACCATCTTCGGCCCTTCAACGGACAGATCTTCCAATTGCTATTGAGACCGATTCTCTTACGGCGGTATCTATGATCACCTGTTCGGATCCTGACCGCTCGGTTTATGCTTCTCTCGTTAATGAGATTAGATATCTCTTGAGTCTTCGACATACTTGTATTACCATGTTTTGCGTTTGCAGAATAAGGCTAGTGATAGTTTGGCTACTTCTGGTAGAGTCGAGGGTCGAACCTTGACGTGGATTGGCTCTGGTCCTCCAGAAGTTCTGGAAATGGTTGAGGATGATCGTAAGGACCTGATTATTGAGTAATACAAGTATTTCCTTCGTAAAAAAAGAGATTTGTAAAAAGCATCTTTTTAGTTTATACTATATATATATATATATATATATATATATATATATATTATCATTTGATCAAGACTTGGTTAAATTTCAGTCAACTGGGACCTAGCCACACCCTAAACCGTATATACACCTCCTGCTCCGAAACGAAGACGAGTTGAGAGAGGGAAATTTGTGATCGATTTCCAGCGGATTGGACGCGGTCCCAAATCGGAACCAAACTTGACACTTGACAGCCAAATTAAATCGTAACAGGCTTGACAACCAGGGAGGATTTATGCCCTTGTTAAGAGGAACGGAAACCACGGAGGGCATCGTGGGCCTCTATGTATGCAAACAGGAAGATCGAAAAGAAACCTAGCAGAAACATCACGCGTCCGGCCATGGATTTCTCCACGTCCACGGACGTGTTGGCGGCGGTCCTGCAACGGCTCCCACCTTGCGCCCGGCGCCGTGCCCGCCGTGCCCGCCTCGTCTGCAAGCTCTGGCGCGAGACCGTCGACGAACGCACGACGGAGATGCACAGCCGCGCCAAGGTCCTCCTCTGGAACACCCGCACCGCCGTCGCCTACGTCGTCGTCGATGACACCTCGTCGTCGCCCACGGGGAGCTGCAGGGAGCTGTGGAGCGGCGGTAGGCCCCCCATGTATTCCCAATGGGATGCCGAGCTGCAGCTGGTCGGCACGTGCAACGGCCTGCTCTGCGTCAGCGACAACGGCGGGAGCACCGGCGGCGAGGTCGCCCTGGTCAACCCGGTGACCAGCGAGGCGCTGCCCCTCCCGCCGCTGCCGTGCGGCGACCAGCTCGCCGGCGACCGACGCTCCTGCAGGTGGGACAAGGCGTACAGCTTCGCCTACCACCCGACGTCCGGGCGGTACAAGGTGGTGCACGTCCCCTGCACCTTCGAGAGGGCCTACGACTTCGACGCCGTGCAGGTGCTCACGGTGGAAAAAGAGGCGACGTGGCGGGAGGTGCCAACCCCCGGCGGCGCGCGGTGCAACCTCAAAGCCGGCGTCGTCAGCGTCGACGGCACGACGTACTGGGTCACGAAGGGCGGCGCGGCGAGGGTGGTGTCTTTAAGCCTCGACGACGACGAGCGCGTCGCCGGCTTCGCCTTGCCGTCGCCTGCTCTTTCCGCCGGCTCCGATAACTACCACCTGGCGGAGGTGCGCGGGCGGCTGGCCGTCGTCGTCCACGATCCCTTCGCGAGCACGACCGGGGTGTGGGTTCGAGGGGAGAAGGGGAGGTGGACTCGCCGGTGCGGCCTCTGGTCGCAAGACCCCACGCGGCCGCACTTCGTGCACGGCGAGCACGTCACCACGTTTCAAGGGTCGTCGTTGCGCGACCACCGGCGGAAAGGCACGCGGCTGTTGTCGTCCCCATGCGACGTGACGGTCAGCGACAAGGACCAGGGGACGCTGCTCGCCAAGGTCAAGGGCGGGGCTCGCCACTACCGGACGTTCGCCTACGTCGAGACGACGGAGCCATTGGGTGCTTATGGTGGCAAGTAAGTTCGTGTGGATGTCCGATTAGGATACCTGTTTGTTCATGACATTCTAGTTCTGACCTTCAGTACTAACTAGCAGCACAGTTACAGTGTCTGTTTTAATCCAAAGGGTCCATTACATTCTTTAATTTTCTGCTAGAAATCACATCATATAACTATTATAACTGCCAATTGGTGTTTTTATCCAAAATAAGTGTCATGCTTTTAGTTCGAATTCACTACACTTACTTTGGACCGGAGGGAGTAGTAATTAGGCCAGCGAATCTAGTAAATCTTATACCATGCTTATTAGCCTTATCCCAAGTTAAACTTTATAAAGTTTGAGCAATTTTATAGAGAACAATATAAATAAAATTATATATGGTGTGAAAAATACATTCAATGATGAATCCAGTAGTATTAATTTGGTATTGTAGATGTTAATAGTTATTCTATAAACTTGGTCAAAGTTTACAAACTTTAACTTCAGACAAAGCTAATAAAATGATAAAAATGGAAGGAGTACATGTTAATTTAGCACCCTCAAGCCCAAATAAATCATTACTATCTGCTATATATTTGTGAGTGTACTATCTGTGTGCTCCGCCAAAAAAAGTGGCTTTGTGCATGTATAATGGTTCGGCAATCTGACCAAATTTGTGGTATCACCGACATATCTTGCAATTCATCTCTCCCGCTGTTATACCATCCACCTCGGTACTTAACCTACGCAAAAAGAAATGTAACTCATATCTTAGTCTGCGTAAATTGCATTATACTTTTTCATCATGAAAAATCACAATTTATATTTAATCGATTCAAAAAAACTTTAGTAGCCTTCTTGAGCTGAGTTGGTAGTTTAACCCAACTTATATCCTTATTGATCATGTGTGATGTGTATAGTGCCAACTTTTCATGAACAATAAGCTAATTATTTTTCAGAGTTGTGTGTATTATATTTATTTTCCACAAGTGGTTGTGCGTATTATATTTGACCAGTATACTATCTGTGTTATTTCAGACCCCCATCCATGGCTTCGGTGACACAACAACGCCTATTATTAGGTGGTTTGCAAGCTCCATGGGCTGTGTTCGTTCTGCTATTCGCCTTCTTTGTTCTGATGCTCGCCGTCTCCGCTGTGTTCAAACGCGTCTTTACAAATTAGATGCCTTGCCGTCGCAGGTCCTGCTTTGACACCCGATATAGAATCCTTGGTGCCCACGGGTGTCAAACTGCAACTAATTATTCATAATCTGAAAATTGTATGAACCTAGAGTTTCAAACTTTGAGTTGGAGCATATGTTTGAGAGGCATTTGTGCGTTTCATGTTCCTCCTTTGTGTCTTTGATATTTTGGGACCCTGGTAACTGTACCTGTACTTGTTCTTTTTTATTTCTATATGTTGAACGAAATATTGGTCACGCATAAGTGCCATACGTGACAGGTTCAGATAACCATCGTCAGGAGGTTTCCAACCGAAGATAGACTAGGATCTAGCTCATATGCGTTTATCCTTGTAACCTCCTCTATCCCTTCTTCTCCAAGTTGTAATCTGAACCAACTTTGTACGCTATACCAGGAGGTCGCGACCTGGCTATATAAACACGCAACCGTCGCCCAGGATGGGCACGACGTTCCTCCACATGGTATACAGAGCCTAACTCTTACCATCTAGCTTTTTTCCTCCTCTCCACCGCTGCTTCCTGCCATGGCCTCATCTGCCGCCACCTCCTCCCCCCTCTCCGGCCAGATCACCGAGCGCCTCACCCGCACCAACTATATCCTCTGGCGCACCCAGATCACGCCGCAGCCGAGAGGAGCTGGAGTCTTCGGGTACGTTGATGGAAGCGTGGCGGAGCCGGCCGAGTTCGTCGTCAGCAAGGACAAGGATGGAAAGGAGGAAACCATCCCAAATCCACTTCACGCCGTCTGGTTCCGTGAGGATCAGCAGGTACTCGGTTATCTTGTGAATAACCTGTCCAAAGAGGTGCTACTGCAGGTCACCTCCATCGCGCATGCACGCGAACTCTGGACGGCGCTGGCGAGCATGTTCTCGTCGACGTCGCTGTCCCGCATCAACAACATCCACGCCGCCCTCACAAATGCGCAGAAAGGAACGCAATCGGTGGCAACCTTCTTCGTGCACATGCGGGGGATTGCCGATGAGCTCGCCGCGGCTGGCAAGCCGTTGCAGGATGGTGAGTTGATCTCGTACATCCTCAATGCGCTTGACATGGAGTACCAGCCGTTGGTGTCCGCCCTCAACGCCCGCACCACCCCGGTCACCCTCGACGAGCTGTTCGGGCAAATGAGCAATTTCGACCAGCGGGTGGCTCTCTTCCAGGGAGCTGGCGGCGGAGGTGGCTTCAAGTCATCAGCCAACGTCGCCACTCGTGGTCGGGGCGGAGGCTCTTGCTACCGCGGGCCGCCTCGGAACGGCAAGGGCAAGGGCGCTGGCACCGGCAACAGCAGCGGCGCCAACAACACCCGCGGCGGCCGGCCTTCCTTCACACACAACCGAGGCTGGCGCAGCAACTCCTCCAACAACAGATCACGCCCTGACACAATCAGGTGCCAAATCTGTGGCAAGCCGGGACACTCGGCAAAGGATTGCTGGTACCGTTTTGAGGAGGATGAAGATGACTCCTCCCAGGACGAGAAGGTGGCCGGAGTCGCTGATGGCTCCTACGGCGTTGACACCAACTGGTACGTCGACAGCGGCGCCACGAACCACATCACCGGAGAGCTGGAAAAGGTGACCATGCGCGACAAGTACCGTGGCAAAGATCACATCCACACAGCAAGTGGAGAAGGTATGAAAATTAGTCACGTTGGTCACTCAATCATTAAAACCCCTCTTCGAAAAATTCATATCAGAAAAATTCTGCATGTTCCCAGTGCTTCAAAAAGTCTTCTTTCCGTTCATCGCATTGCCATTGACAACAATGTCTTCCTTGAGTTTCACCCTTACTTCTTTTGATCAAGGATCAGGCAACGAAGAAGGTGCTATATCGAGGTAGATGCGTTCGTGGGCTTTACCCCTTGATTCCGGAGATTAGAAGATTCAATAAACAAGTTTTCAGTGCCATCAAAGTGTCTTCAACACGATGGCACGATCGTTTAGGACATGCATCGTTTTCTTTAGTTGAGCGATTGCTTAGGAAAAATAAGCTCCCGTATGTTGGAGAGCGTGATGTTGAAAAAATTTGTGATTCTTGTCAAAAGGCTAAAAGCCACCAATTACCTTATCCAGTTTCTACTAGCATCTCCACCAAGCCTTTACAGCTTGTGTTTTCTGATGTGTGGGGTCCTGCCCCCTCCTCTGTTGGTAGGCATACGTATTATGTGAGTTTCATAGATGATTATAGCAAGTTTTCATGGATCTATCTTCTTAAGAAAAGGTCCGATGTGTTCCAAGTGTTTTTGAACTTCCAAGCTCTCGTTGAGCGCCTGTTTGATTGCAAAATCCTTGCTCTCCAATTTGATTGGGGAGGGGAATACGAGAAGCAAAACTCGTTCTTCCAGAAAATTGGCGTATCTCATCACGTGTCATGTCCTCACGCCCATTAACAGAATGGGTCCGCTGAACGCAAACACAGACACATCGTTGAAGTCGGTCTAGCACTTTTGGACGGTGCCTCCATGCCCCTAAAGTTTTGGGACGAGGCCTTTCTTGCTGCGGTCCATATCATAAATATGCTTCCTAGCCGTGTCATAAACTATGAAACTCCCATTGAGCGTCTTCTTCACACCAAACCCGACTATACAACACTTCGTGTGTTTGGTTGCGCTTGTTGGCCAAATCTCCGACCCTAAAACAACCGCAAACTCATGTTTCGCTCCAAGCAATGTGCGTTCCTTGGCTATAGCACTCAACACAAAGGTGTCAAGTGTCTTGACATCTCCAATGGTCGCGTTTATATTTCTCGCGACGTCGTGTTTGATGAGACAAAATTTCCTTTCTCCGAACTTCATCCTAATGCCGGTGCACTCCTTCGAAAAGAAATCCTTCTTCTATCATCTAGTCTTACGGGCATCTCTCATGGGGATAATGATTGTAATGATTCACCGTTGACTAATGATCATAACCCTTTGCATGAGTTTTATGATGATGCAGATGAAAACTACGGAGAAAATGGTGCAGCAAATATCCAAAACAGTGAAGAAAATCTGTCAAATATGCAACATTTTATGTGTCCAGGGCTAGGGGACAGATCCGCCTCGGGATCAGTTCCACCGCAGTCTGCCAGCGGATCTCCTTCGGGATCTGAGCTGCCGCCAGGGGGCAGCACGTGGGTCTCCGCGCCGCCTGACAGCCGGCCCAGCAGCGGTCCCGCGGGCGACCTATCCAACCCACCCCAGTCAGACGCCCCCATGCGGCGCACCGAGGCTCGCTGGCCTGCTGATGGGCCCCGCCACTACGTCCGCCCCCAGGAGACAGGCGCGGCTCCCAGGGTCGCTCTGGCCCGACAAGAGACAGGCGCGGATTCCCGGGTGGATTCGGCCCCGTCAGCTGGCGCGCGATCCGGTGTGGCTCCACCTGGGTCCGCCTCATCATTGTGCCCTGATAGGCCTGTGTCGAACGTGTCCAGCGGCCCAGGATCTTATGTGCCTGACCCAGCTGCCTCTCCAACACCTCCACCCCGTGCCGGCGCAGACGATCCATCCGGTCTGGCTGGCAGCGACGCGGGGGATGCTACGGGATCAGCCTCGGGATCTGCAAGTCCTGTTGCTACAGCAGCAGGATCTTCTGCACCAACTTCTGTGCCTGCTGCTCCGCGAACACGTCTTCAAAAAGGGTAACCAAACCAGTAAATTACAAACAATTAACAAAGTTCAGTCTCGTTTGTTCTACAGAAGAACCTAGTACTCTTGGAGAGGCGCTCGGTGACAAGAATTGGAAGACAGACATGGAAGAAGAATACATGGCGCTCCTGCAAAATAAAGCATGGCATCTGGTTCCTCCACGGCATGGTAAAAATTTAATTGATTGCAAGTGGGTTTTTAGAGTCAAAAAGAAGGCTGATGGAACCATTGATCGCTACAAAGCCAGACTTGTTGCAAAAGGCTTTAAACAACGATACAGCATTGACTATGAGGACACCTTTAGTCCAGTTGTTAAAACTGCAACCATTCGTCTTGTGCTCTCTATTGCTGTTTCCAGGGGATGGAGCCTTCGACAGCTAGATGTAAAGAATGCGTTTCTGCATGGCGTTCTGGAAGAGGAAGTATATATGAAACAACCTCCTGGTTTTGAGAATAAGAACAAACCCTTTCATGTGTGCAAGCTTGATAAAGCATTATATGGACTCAAAAAAGCCCCTAGGGCGTGGTACTCCAGACTAAGTTACAAATTGCAAACTCTTGGCTTTGTTCCTTCTAAGTCTGACACATCCTTGTTTATTTACAACAAGATGAAAACATCCATATTCGTTCTTATATATGTTGATGATATTATTGTCACAAGCTCATCTAATGAGGCTATATCAGGACTGTTGAAGGATTTAAATGCTGAGTTTGCTCTCAAGGATCTGGGTGACTTGCACTTCTTCCTAGGGATTGAAGTCAAGAAACAAGGCAATAGTCTTCATTTCTCTCAGGAAAAGTATGCTACTGATCTGGTGAGAAGAGCTGGGTTACAAGGATGTAAATCTTCCCCAACTCCACTGTCCAGCGTAGAAAAGTTGTCACTTACAGAAGGAAAGCCCTTGGGTCAAGATGACAGTACCAGGTACAGGAGCTTGGTAGGTGCACTTCAGTATCTAACTTTGACAAGACCTGATCTTTCATTTGCAGTAAACAAGGTTTGTCAGTTTCTTCATGCACCTACTACAACTCATTGGACAGCTGCTAAACGTATAGTGAGATATGTAAAAGATACAGTTAATCTTGGTCTCACTTTCAACAAGTCTTCATCTACACTTGTCAGTGCATTCTCTGATTCTGACTGGGCAGGTTGTTTAGATGATAGACGATCTACTGATGGTTTTGCAGTGTTTTTTGGTCCAAACTTAATATCATGGTGTGCAAAGAAACAAGCCACTGTATCCAGATCCAGTACTGAAGCTGAGTATAAGGCCTTGGCAAATGCCACAGCTGAAATTATTTGGGTCCAGTCCATGCTGCGAGAGCTTGGTGTAAAGACTACCCAAGCTCCATGTTTATGGTGTGATAATCTTGGTGCTACTTATCTGTCTGCTAACCCTGTCTTTCATGCAAGGACAAAACATATTGAGATTGATTTCCACTTTGTTAGAGAACGAGTTGCAAACAAGCAGTTGGAAATTCGCTTCATTCACTCGCGTGATCAGGTTGCAGATGGATTCACCAAAGCTTTACCTACACAAAATTTTGAAGAGTTCAAGCGTAATCTCAACTTGACCAAGTTGTGATTAAGGGAGGGTGTTGAACGAAATATTGGTCACGCCTAAGTGCCGTACGTGACAGGTTCAGATAACCATCGCCAGGAGGTTTCCAACCGAAGATAGACTAGGATCTAGCTCATATGCGTTTATCCTTGTAACCTCCTCTATCCCTTCTTCTCCAAGTTGTAATTTGAACCAACTTTGTACGCTATACCAGGAGGTCGCGACCTGGCTATATAAACACGCAGCCGTCGCCCAGGATGGGCACGACGTTCCTCCACACCAAATATACTTCCAACATGTCCTGGATCCGTTTGGTGGCGTACTGGATGACGCTGCTGTGACCATGTGCATCTCATCAAACGTCATCTGATAGGCACTTTTAACAGTAAATATTCCCAGTTTTCCTGGCCCCCATGCAATTACGTCCTCACCTAGTCTCGGCAATACTCTGATTTTTAGAATTTCTTCCACATCCGCAGCAACGAAATACTTTGAGATCGGATCAACTTTCCAAGATTCGTTCTCATTTAATAAATCTGATACGAATCTTATCCGGCACCTCCCTTGCGGTGAAATCAGTTTATAAGAGTAGGGTCTTAGGATCCAATTGTCACGCCACACTCTTATACTTCTTCTATTGCCCACTCGCAAATCCCTTCTTCAACAACTCCAAACCATGACTGATGGCCTGCCACGAAGATGAAGCATTACCCACAAAGACAGTATCCTCAAGCTTTCTGTCTGGATAGTATCTTGCCTTAAGCACCTGCGCACATAGACTGTCCGGCCTGGACATTAATCTCCATGCCCGTCGAGCAAGTAGAGCTTGGTTGAATAAGCGAAAATCTCGAAAACCTGCACCACCCCTATCCTTGGGTTTCATAAGATAGTCCCATCCTCTCCAATGAACTTTCCATTTCCCTTTCGATGATCCCCAATAAGAGTTCCTGGCCATCCTCGTGAGGTCGTCACAGACCGAATATGGGAGCTTAAAGACCCCCATAATGTAAGTTGGCAGCGCTTGGGCCACCGCCTTAATAAGAACCTCTCTGCCGGGCTGGGCTAACTGTCCATCCCCCCATTGAATAAGTCGTTTTGTCAAGCTTTAAGATCGAAGGTATATAGCATCGACTGAGACTCAACGAAGTATCAGTCGACTAAGACTTAGCAAAACTTTTAGAAAAAATGTTCTGGACATTTAAAAAAATGGTTATATAACAGGCGTCTGCTACGAATCAGCTAGAGAAATCAACCGCTTAGCCAACCATCCGATCAACACGTTGGTGGCGGTCACATCAGCGGAGCTCCAATGCAGCACTCACGGCTCCGGCGAAGCTCCACTGTAGCCACGACATAGTAGCACTGGCAGCCACTGATGAGCACTCCATCGCATCAACAATTACCCTGCGCCGTTGCACCCCCATACGTCTTACAACACCGGGTGCCGCCGTCGAGCAGCTACATCGCAGCGCCGGCAGCCACTGATGAGCGTTGCATCGCAACGCCAATGACACTGCACCATGGCGCCCCCATCCGACTTGCAGTACCGGGAGTCACCGGCGAGTAGCTGCATCGCAGTACCAGATCCGTCGATGAGTCATTGTATCGCAGCACCGGGATCCACCGCCGAGCAGCTGCATTGTAGCACCGGGATCCGCTGCCGCCCTGTGCTGCATGACAGCCCCCAAGCCGACAGAGTGCTGAAAATCGCAACACAGCCGCCGACTTATACTTCATCGATTGGAGCATCTTGAGGGAGCTTCGCAGCATCGATCATGCCGAAAAGAAACCATGTGTGCGCGGAGAGAAAGAGTTTGAGGTGAGAGACGAGAAGAGGATTGCGTGATTTGGGGAAGAAAAGGAGCAGAACCAGAGGAAAAAGGAGATCTCGCTTGGGAGGGGGGGAGAGATAACGAGACGTGGGTGTACGTGATGCGGGCTCCACGAGTACCGAGGACACGCGGCGTGAGTACGAGGAGGTTTGCGTGAGCGAGAGATCATCCGATTGAAACCAAACGCTTTCCTTATACAATGTAAAAATGTTCACATAATTCAACGTTTCACAAATGGCCATGCCTGTCGACATTTTCAAATATAAATTAAAATAAATGTACCAGCATTTGAAAAATGTTCACGTGTTTCAATGTGCGTGAAATTTTCAAAAAATGTTTATACAATGTAAAAAAAATGTTCGCATAATTCAACATTGGAAAAATGTTCAGGCAGTTTGACAAAATGTTTCAGACATTCTCAAAACATTTATACAATGTAAAACAAGTTCAATTAATTCATTATAAATGTATGTGACATTTGAAAAATGTACACATATAACATTTTTTGGAACACGTTAAATATTTTTTAATACATGATTTACATTTGCATTTCAAATACATGGCTCACTTTTTTTTAATACGTGTTAAAAAATTTAAGCACACCTGAGCATTTTTAAAAGGCACGAATCATCTTCCACACTAACATTTTTGTACATTGTATAAACATTTTTAAAACATTTCACTAACATATTTTCGTAACATGTGAATATATGAACATTGGCCTAAAATGTCACGTATAATTTTTGGAATGGCATGAACTTTTTCTTGAATTACTCGAGCAGTTTTCTATGATGTATAACCAATTTTTAAAATGTCACACACAATTTTTGAAACGCATGGACATTTTTCAAATGTCACCTGCAATTACTTTTAATAACGGGAACTCTTTTTTAGATTGTATAGATATATTTTTTAATGTCACAAATAATTTTTCAAAATGTGTGAACATTTTTCAAATGTTGAATTACGTGACATTTTTATAGTGTATAAGCATTTTATAAAATATCACGGACATATTTTTGTAAAACAAGAACATATGAAGATAGGTTTAAAATGTCACGTATAATTTTTCGAATGTTACAAAACTTTTTTTGAATTACATGAACATCATTTTACACTGTATAAACATTTTCCTAAATGTCATGCACAATTTCTTGAAATAGATGTATAATAAAAATGTACAATGTGTACTGAAAAAGGTAGACATGTGTTGAAAAGAAAGGGGGGTGGGGGTGGTCTCTGTTGGAAAGGCAAATTGGTCTCAGTTGGAGGACGACTGGTCTTGATAAACTTTGTTCTCACAAATATGATTCTCTATATTCTCTCTTTTTTCCAACTTTCAAAGGGGGTCCCGTAAAGACCGGAATATTTTAGATCCAGATTCTTTTGGCCAGAAGATGAATAAAAGAAGAAATACAGACTGGCAAATGGAGTGTTTTCTGTAGGCGAAAAGATCAAGGTGGCCTTGGCATTCATGACCTGCGGGTTCAGAATGGTCCACTACTTAGTAAATGGTTGTTCACACTTCTTACTAAGGATGATGTTTGGCAAATCATGCTGCGCAATAAGTATCTAGCTAGGCCGAAAGGTTATGTCTCAGGCCTTTTGAAAACCTAGCGACTCACACTTTCGGGCCAGCCTAATGGCGGCAAACAATGCCATAAACTCCAAAAAGAATATTTTATTACAAAACTATGAAACCCTAAATTTTGAAAACGGCATGCTTTGAATTTGTGAAAAATGACGTTTTCTAATATAAAAAAGTAACTATGGATGTTAAAAAATGTATTTAAACTTGCCATGGTCCTACAATTTGAGTTACCATGTCAACAAAAGAAGAAGAAAAAATGTCATGATAAAAAATGTCATCTCTTAATAATAAAAATGCCATCTCTTCTTAATATAAAATTTCCATATTTAAAGAAATAAAAAGTGTCATGTTTTAATATACGATTACATCTCTCAATATAAAAATGCCATCTCTTAATAAGTAAAAATGTCATCTCTTAATAAACAAAAAATGACATCTATTAATAATAAAAAAATGTCACCTCTTAATAGTAAAAGATGTCATCTCTGAATATAAAATGCCATCTTTTAATGAGAAAAATGTCATCTCTTAATAAAAAAAACTCATCTCTTTATGATAAAAACTGCCATCCTTAATAATAAAAAAAGTCATGTACAAAAACAAAACTTGACTGTTCAAAATAAAACAAAAAAAGGGGGGAATGTTTAAATTGCCATGTGGCATAGTTCAAAAATTTATAAACTGCCATGTTAGTTTTTTCTAGAAAAATTGTCATCTCGTTAAACAAGAAAAAAAGGGATACTGAGATTCAAACCCAACTCTCCTAGGTATAGGGTCGCGTCACTAGCAAATGCAGTGGCTGAAGATGTTTTCAATGGTATTGTGTTTGCTATATTTTATCTTAAAGTGAAGTAGTCTCGAAATCTGACGTACCTTCGATCCAACGCGAGAGAGCGCGTTCGCTGGGATTGGCCCCCCAGCGAACGTTTGCCAGTTGCTATTTTCCCATCTTTTTTATGGAATGCCATTATGACTTACTATATTAATTTAAATCACACTTACATCGTCAATTAACAGCGATAAAAATAAAGGTAGGGGGATCAGCAGCCCAAAAACACTTCACTGAATTACACTCCCGGGCTAACATATGCGCCACACGATTTGCTTTCCTTGGACAATATGTGAATTGAACGTTGTCGAATGAGCTTGCTTGGATGCATATGTCCTCGAGCAGTTGTCATGCGAACACCCCCCCCCCCCCCCCCCCACCCCCCCGCGCGTTCTGAAGAATATTAGTGACCTCTAATCTCCACACCGATAGCTCTAGAACCCATGTCAATATCATACTTTGCAGCAACATTTACAGAGATAAATCCATCAGTCGCTCGATTCCAGATACTCGACTTTGGTTGGGACACTTTACCTGATGCTTTAACAAAACTTGACACCAAAACTTGAATTGATAGTGTTGCATGCGACAAGGACGGCAAGCTTTCTGCATGGCCCGTCTGTCTTCTTCTCCACCAAATGTATGAGGCCGACGTCGAAACTGTTTCTCTCATGTACTTCACAGATGCATCAATTGGATTGGATTCTTATAAACCTCTCTGCTAACAAAAAAAATCAGAACAACACAACCGGACCATCAACCTCACAAGCTTCTTCGACCACTTCTATCAAGCCGAGTTTGAGCCAAATTTCCTTTGCTTCCGCGCACTGAAATAGAACATGCTTAATATCATCTTTATTTTTGATGGGCCGAATTGTGCAGTCCCCACCAGCAGGGCCCATTTCCCGGCGGAGCGAGCGGTGGCCCCTAAAACCCTATCCGCGGCCCCACCGCCCAGCGATAACCAACCTCTCCTGCCAAAGAACTCGCCGAGACGCCGCCCGCCGCCGCCGCCAAGCCGTAACCGAAGAGGGAGGGAGCCCAAGCGAAGCAAAACCCCCCAAATCCGATCTTCCATGGAGTCGCAGCTGCAGGGCAATGGCGAGCAGGCCACGGACGCGCGCTACCACGACGCCCCGTCGGCGGCGCCGGTGCCGGCCAGCAATGCGCCGCTGGCCATAGCGGTGGTCCCGGCGGCCGCGCACGGGCCCGTCGTGCCCAAGCCGGAGCAGGCGCCGGGGGAGTTCCTGGGCGGCCTCGCCGTCGCGCTCCCGCCGCGGAACCGCGACCGGCACACGAAAGTCGAGGGCCGCGGGCGGCGCATCCGCATGGCGGCGCCCTGCGCGGCCAGGGTCGCGCAGCTCACGCGCGAGCTCGGCCACAAGACGGACGGCGACACCATCCGCTGGCTCCTGCAGCAGTCGGAGCCTGCCATCGTCGCCGCCACGGGCACGGGGACGGTGCCCGCGATCGCCACCACCGTCGACGGCGTGCTCCGCATCCCCACCGAGTCGGCCTCCGCCGCGGGGGCCGACGGCGCGGGGCCGGCGTCCAAGCGGCGCAAGCTCCAGCCGACGCGCGCGGCGGGCGGCGCGGGGCCGCTCGTCGCGGCGCCCCCCGCGGCCTACTACCCCGTGGCCGCCGACCCCCTCCTGCAAGGCAACGGCGCGATTTCGGTGTCCAGCGGCCTCGCCCCCGTCTCGGCCGCGGCGGCGCCCGCGGGAGGCGGCATCCCGTTCTTCACCATACGGGTGCCGGCATCCGGCGACGGCAAGCAGATGGTTTCCTCTGCAGGCATGTGGATGCTTCAGCAGCCGCCCGCCGCCGGAGGCGCGCCCAACCAGCCGATGCAATACTGGCCGTTCCCGCCCAACCCTGCAGAGTTCAACAACTTCCCCGGCGCACAGGCCATCAACGTCGCCAACTACCAGCAGCAGCCGTGCTACAGCCCGATGCAGTTCGTCGCCGCCGGCGGGGAGCCACAGGACCAGCAACAAGCCGACGGCCGGAGCGAGGGCGCCGACGGCCAGACCCAGGGCCTGGAGGACGACTACGACGGCGAGGCCCTGACGGACTCCAGCTCCGAAGAGTAGCACGGCACGGCAGCGTTATGCCTCCATAGTGATAGAACAAACTCGAATCCAAGACTAGGTTAGAACTTTTGCCTGATCTGATTTTCTTCTTTCTTTCTTTCGTTCTTGTGCAATGTCTCATATATGATGTTGGGGATTTTGGGTTGGATTGAAATTTGGAAACTGGTGTAGAGAAGTATTTAGTGTCGACAATTGAGTAGAAAAGGTTGACATGCCCAAAAGTATTACTACGATTTTATCTGCTTTCTCTGGTTGTGTGGTAGTAGTAGCAAATGTCCTGTGCACTCCGTGTGTTTTTTGTTTGTTATTGTGGTCAATCTTTTGACTTTCCTATGTGTTTGGCTGCTAGTTGAGTAGTATCTGCAAGAACACAAATGTATTCCTGTTTGAAATAGCGGAAGTTCTAGGTTTGCCAAGGGTCAAAACTTTTTTAAGTTTGACCAACTTCATAGAAAAAATTATTAATATTTACAACATTAAATATATAAAGTATAAAAAATATATGTTATGAAATATATAGTGAAACTAATTTGGTGTCGTAGATGTTGTAGCAAAGAAAACTATATCATGTTAGTAAGGGCTTATTTGGACTCTCTTCACTTTCCAACTCCATGCCGGAGTGGAGGTTCTAATTTGGGGAGTGCCTGGAAGGGCGCTCCACAGGCTCCGCTCCGTGGCGATGCTATGACTATCTGTCCACGGAGCTTCAATCTAGTAGAAATTCCATTCACTCTCACATGAACAAAATGTATACTTCCCGTTTTAGATTTTATTTAGGTCTTTAATAAGCACCTTGGACTGTTAACTATAGCATGACTATGTAAGTTAATAATATATCAAACTATGTCGCAAAAAATATTACATATCAAATTGTATTGTGCAACCCGTTTCCATGATGAATCTAGAGGTACAAATTTCAATAATTTTTTCTACTGCTTAGTGGTCAAAGATAGAAAAACATGACTGGCAAGTCGTGTATTTCGGAACAGTGATACTACTATGTGTCAAGATGAAGAAACATCTAATCGTCATTTCTCGCTATACTCCATGTATTGTTCATGAAGTTTGTCTAGACCGAAACGGATATTCAAAGGAATACGAATACTCTAATCTTGGGAAAAGAAATTCAACAAAGAACTTTTGCCGTTGCTATTCACCACTCCATCTTGGATGAATTCGCATTCATCCTTCACCGGAGGCAGTACGAATTTTGTAGTTCTCGTCTTCTGCTAGTCTGGTGAACTGCGTGAATATGGGAAGAAAGTGGTCAACGGTGATATGGGGTAAAGTGGGAGAAGTGGACGGAGATGGGAGAAAAGTATGAATGGCACGTGAGATCAACGTGGTGATCACATTATGAGTTTGTGATCAACATGGTCAAGCTCAGTAAAAGGGTCAAAAGTCAAAACCAAATTGGGGTCAAGGGAGGAGTGCAAATATAACAGTGTTAAGACTCGAGAGCCCTGAGATCCAAAATGAGGCCCTTTTGGTGTTTGAGTAGCATATATATTTTACTCACTCCATTTTATAATGTAGTGTATATACATTTTTAAAAAAATCTAAAATTTAAAAACTTTGATCAAGTTTAAAAAGAAAACTACTTATATCTGTAATACCAAAATAGGAGTATATACAAATGTAAAGATATGTCCCACAATGTATCTAATGTTATGTACTTCCTCCACCGGGTTTATCTCTTTTATTCTGGGCTAAAATATGACCTGGGTTAATTATATTCTCTGTTATTACATATAACTCTCCTGTTGGTAGTCAAATGATGATGAAAATTTGACTAAGAAGACTAATAAACCAGATCAAAAAAAGCGGTATTGTTGATAGGTAAAGAGAGAATTCCTTATTTAACATTGTCTTAAATTTTCTTGCCCTATTCGACACCGATTTTTTTTCTTCTTCCATATATAACACAAAGTTTAAATTTTGTTCCTTTTGTGACACTTTCATCCATTTTAACTACTAACGGTGTTAAATGGCACCTGAAAATACGACTTTACCCCTGATACAATTTGTGACAAGAATTATTCAAATGACCAAAGAAGCCGTTATTTACATGGTCGTGGAAGGTGGCAGACAAAAGCAGAGCCGTTTTTATACCTGATGCACACATATAAACACACGTACACGTGAAACTGGCCTGTACTAGCGTGAACCGGATCCATGAGGTCGATAGCCTCGCTAGAGAGCAAGCTTAGCCAGCCCAGGCCACGTGCATGTATGCAAAGTTTATGATGTTGCTTGTGTGTGCTGTTGATACAGAAATCAGTCAAGCTGCTTGCTAGTCTGCTTCTTTGAGCTAACTTTGCACGCGCACAATTTCCGATGACTTGATTTGGAGTTTTAGGCCAACTTCACCGCGCGACCCCAAACGAAACGTCTGTTTTGTCCGGATTCTATCCGTTTGGGTAGCAATTTGGGATCGTGCCCGGGCGTGTCTTGGGATGCGTTGGCCGTGCGCCCAGCGCGCGGACGCATCCTTTTGCCCTATCCTGTCCGTCAGGGCCAAAAATGCCCAAATTTTCATCAAAACTAGTTTCCAACCCAAATATTTGTCTGAAAATTAAAATAGTTTTACAACCCAATTGAAATTTTGGTAAGAGGAGAATCCAAGCTTGCCAAGGGCATCCGTCTTGCACTCGAAGTATGGGTCATGAGAAACCACTCCCTCTCGGATACGATTTAACACATGCCTTGCCATTCGAAAACGGCGACGGAATTTATCCGGCTTGAAGAGCGGGGTGTTGGCAAAGTAATCGGCATAGAGCAGGGCGTGCCCTCTCTCCCTGTTGTGGTTCAGGTTGGGAGCACGGCCAGGGAGTGACCCCCTGTACCGAGGAAGCTGCCGTTGAATGTCGTCGTGAACGACCAGTGCAGCCACTGATGAAGCTATGTCCTAGGTAGGGTCATGGACCTGTCCTAACTGCCCTACCCAAGGACATCTCTAGAAGAAATCACTTTTCAATCGACTTGGAGGTGTTCCACTCGACAAACTCGAAGACACTCGACCAAGAAGCAATCACTCGACCAAGATCCAACCACTCGACGACCAGGAGACCTAAAGTCACTCCGCACGCTAACGGTCGGTCATTAAGTAGTTTTTATGGTCATCATAGCACTTTATTAGGGGCGTTACCAGTAACGCCCGACCTTAATGTATTTGAAACCCTGCATAACTGAGGGCTGGAGGGGTCTGGCGAACTCTATATAAGCCACCCCCCTCCTCAGTGTAAAGGGTTCGCACCCCTGTAATTCATACACACATAATTCAGTCGACCGCCTCCGGGCTCCGAGACGTAGGGCTATTACTTCCTCCAAGAAGGGCCTGAACTTGTAAACCTCGTGTGCTTACAACTACTCCATAGCTAAGATCTTGCCTCTCCATACCTACCCCCCTACATTACTGTTAGACTTAGAACCACGACAGTTGGCGCCCGCCGTGGGGCCGGTGTCTTAGCGATTTGTTGGAGGAGTTGCGATCTTTTCCGATCCAAATCATCATGGTTTCTGGCGGAGTTTTGGTGGAGGGCCGCGAGATCCGTCTCGGCGCGCTCACGTTCATCGCCGACGACTCCGCTTGGCTTCAGGAGGCTCCGCTCGACGTCGACGCACTCCCTGTCCGCGGGGCAACACACTTTCACGCATGCGTTCGCGGCGTCCTCTTGCGGAAACCGTCGACCCATTATCGGTCGGCCCCTGTGTTGTCCTCCCTCCCTGTTTCCCGCCGGCGCAAGCGCTCCGGTCGGTCGAGACTTCAGCGGTGGGTGAGACACGCGGTGGCACGCCAGTCGGCCACCCCTCAAGTCGCGGCGATCGAGCCTGACGAATCCCTCTACGGCCTGTTTGACCTGTCGACTGGCTCCGAAGAGACCGCATCCGAGTGCGACAGCAGTGATCCGACGACGGAGGTTCTGATGGTCGATGGACCGTGAAGTCCTCCCGGTTTTCCCCGCACCGACAGAGGCGCAGGTGGAAGCGACCCATCGCATCCCCATGAGGAATATCTCCCCGAGCCTCTCACGTCGCTGCAGAGAGAAGAACTTCGTCGCCGGAACATGGATGCACTGCACACTCCTATCGTTGGAGAAACCCCCGAGGCTCGTGCCTTGGAGGACGCGCGCCTGGCAAACTTGGCTGAGCGCACTCGACTGGAGAACCTCCAGCGAGCACTCGACGAGCGTGCGCGACAACGGGTTCCAGAATCCAGTCGACGTCACCTCTTTCCGCCCCCGCCGGTATATCGAACTCCGATTCAGAATTTTGCAGTTGCAGCCCGTATAGCAGAGTCGATCCAGCCTTCCCAATCAGAGGCTGGCAGAGGCTTGCTGCAGATCAGAGCGTTACTCCGGGCAGCAGGAGACCAGAATTTCGCTGTTTCTCAGTCACGGAACAGGATTCATAGCAGATCCATTGCTGCAGACACAGTCCAGTCGGCTCATAGTCCAAGATCGCCCCCGAGGCGTGAGGGACGTGGGGACCGGCGTGATTAGTACGGAAACCGTGAGCAGTATGATCACCGATTCGATCGTGACGATCGACGTCGAGTGCCCACCCCTCCCCCGAGGAGTGGATCGTATGTGCCTCGACAGCAGGATGACATGCACCCTCATAGTGTTGGGCGAAGGATTCCAGTCGACCCCAGGGAACCAAGCTTTGATGCGAGATCCATTCTCGTTCAAGGTTTGGTCGACAGGAACAGAGCTCACCGAGAAGGTCACGACAGAGATGCACCTACCAGCAGCAGAGTACATGTTTTAGGGCCAGAGTGCTTTAGTAGAGCCATCAGGGCCGCTGTGATTCCTCCCAACTTCAGGTTGGCGACTGGAGTCAGTAAGTTCACTGGTGAGTCCAAGCCCGATACTTGGCTTGAAGACTACCGAGTGGCTGTCCAGATTGGCGGTGGCAATGATGAAGTGGCCATGAAGCACCTGCCTCTCATGTTGGAGGGCTCGGCCAGAGCGTGGCTGAATCAGTTAGCACCCAGCAGCATTTACACTTAGGAAGATCTCGCCCGAGTGTTTGTCACTACATTTGAAGGAACATGCAAGCGGCCGGCAGGACTGACGGAACTGCGGTCTTGCGTGTAGAAGCCGAATGAAACCTTGAGGGATTACATCCAGAGATGGATCACGTTACATCACACGGTAGAGAATGTGCCTGATCACCAAGCAGTCTGTGCCTTCAAAGAAGGCGTCAAGTACAGAGAACTAAATCTGAAATTCGGTCAAACCGGAGACATGTCTCTGAATCGGGTGATGGAGATTGCCACCAAGTACGCTAATGGTGAAGATGAGGATCGACTCCGGAGTGGCAAGCACAAGTCAGTCGCCCAAGAAACCGGAGGAGGAAATTCCAATCGGAAACAAAAGCGGAAAGCCGAGCCAGCTGCTCTTGGGGAAGCCTTGGCTGTAACTCAAGGAAAGTTTAAGAGGAAACCCAAAGGGCCTTGGAACCCCAAGAAAGTTAAAGATCAAGACGGAAATAATGTGTTGGATTTGCCATGTCACATCCACACCAAGAAAGATGAAGAGGGTAAGCTCATTTACCCGAAATATACCACTCGACAGTGTCGGCTCTTGATCCAGCAGTTCCAGGGCAAACAACCCAAAGATAAGGAAAAGGAGTCGGACAAAGTTAAGGACAAGGAAGACAGTGATGATGGATACCCCCAGGTCAATTCCACCTTAATGATTTTTGCTGATGTTGAAAGCAAAAGTTGACTAAAAGTTATCAACCGTGAGGTGAATATGGTTGCTCCGGTGACACCCGGTTATCTGAAGTGGTCTCAGACTGCCATCACATTCGACCAGTCCGATCACCCAACGCACATTGCCACCCCTAGGAGGCAAGCTTTGGTGGTCGACCCAGTTGTTGAAGGCACTTGACTGACCAAAGTCTGGATGGATGGTGGCAGTGGTTTGAACATACTGTTTGCTGAGACGTTAAAAGGGATGGGCATTCCGATGTCCAGACTCAGTACCAGCAACATGAGTTTCCATGGAGTCATTCCTGGGAAGAAGGCTGAGTCACTCGGCCAAATTGCTCTTGATGTGGTTTTCGGTGATTCCAAGAATTACCGCAAAGAAAAGTTGACGTTCGAAGTTATGGATTTCCAGAGTGCTTATCACGCTATTTTGGGCAGGCCAACTTACGCACGCTTCATGGCTCGACCATGTTATGTGTATCTCAAATTGAAGATGCCTGGTCCCAAAGGTGTGATTACTGTTACGGGCAATCGGAAGAAAGCAGAAGAGTGTTTTCAGAAAGGCTCAAAGATCGCTGATGAAAGTGCAACTATCCCTAGGTGGTTTTGGTAATTCATAACAACATATAGCTCATTGAGCTAATGCTATTCCAAGATGACTATTTCAGGAAAGCTCAATGATTGGCATGGCATGAATGTGAAAGTGGAACCCTCAAAATGCTAAGGACAAAGGATTGGCTCAAGCTCAAAAGCTCAAGACTCTTCATTTTATATTTTAGTGATCCAAGATCACATTGAGTCTTTAGGAAAAGCCAATACTATCAAGGAGGGATGAGGTGTTGCTTAATGAGCCTCTTGCTTCATGTGCTTAGTGATATGCTCCAAAACCCTCAACTACTTTCCCATATCCACATATGACCTAAACCCTAAGCCAAACTCGGCCCTACCGATTCTTTTATCCGGCGCTACCGAGTTTCACTTGTCATAAGCCACTGCCAAACCCTAGCAATTCGGTTCTACCGATAGGGATCTCGGTCTCACCGAGATGGGATTGCAAACTCTCTGTTTCCCTTTCGTAACTTTTCGGTCTCACCGAAAGAGCGAATCGGTCCCACCGAGATTGTAGTGTAAACTCTTTGTTTCCTTTTTGTAACTTTTCGGTCTCACCGAAAGAGCAAATCGGTCCCACCGAGTTTACCTGACCAACTCTCTGGTTAGCTTATTACCAAACTCGGTCTCACCGAGTTTGTGTAATCGGTCTCACCGAGATTACGTTATGCCCAAACCCTAACCATATCGGTCCTACGAGTTGCATGTCAGTCCCACCGAAAATCTCTAACGGTCACTAGGTTTACCTTTTCGGTCCGACCGAGTTTGTTGATTCGGTCCCACCGAGATTGGAAAACTGTGTGTAACGGTTGGATTTTGTGTGGAGGCTATATATACCCCTCCACCTCCTCTTCATTCGTGGAGAGAGCCATCAGAACACATACACAATTCCAACTCATATGTTCTGAGAGAGAACCACCTACTCATGTGTTAAGACCAAGATATTCCATTCCTACCATATGAATCTTGATCTCTAGCCTTCCCCAAGTTGCTTTCCACTCAAATCTTCTTTCCACAAAATCCAAATCCTATGAGAGAGAGTTGAGTGTTGGGGAGACTATCATTTGAAGCACAAGAGCAAGGAGTTCATCATCAACACACCATTTGTTACTTCTTGGAGAGTGGTGTCTCCTAGATTGGCTAGGTGTCACTTGGGAGCCTCCGACAAGATTGGGTGAACCAAAGGAGTTTGTAAGGGCAAGGAGATCGCCTACTTCGTGAAGATCTACCGCTAGTGAGGCAAGTCCTTCGTGGGCGATGGCCATGGTGGGATAGACAAGGTTGCTACTTCGTGGACCCTTTGTGGGTGGTTGCTTCTTCGTGGACCCTTCGTGGGTGGAGCCTTCCGTGGACTCGCGCAACCATTACCCTTCGTGGGTGGAGCCCTCCGTGGACTCGCGCAACCGTTACCCTTCGTGGGTTGAAGTCTCCATCAACGTGGATGTAGGATAGCACCACCTATCTGAACCACGGGAAAAACATCCGTGTCTCCAATTGCGTTTGAATTCTCCAAACCCTTCCCTTTTACATTCTTGCAAGTTGCATGCTTTACTTTCCGCTGCCAATATACTCTTTGCATGCTTGCTTGAATTGTGTGATGATTGCTTGACTTGTCCTACAATAGCTAAAATCTGCCAAGAACTAAAATTGGGAAAAAGGGTAAGTTTTTATTTGGTCAAGTAGTCTAATCACCCCCCCTCTAGACATACTTTCGATCTTACAAGTGGTATCAGAGCTTTGGTCTCCATTTGCTTTGATCTCCATAGCTTTTGGTGGTCATAGCCTTGGTTTCACAACCTAGGAGAGTATGGCGTCTGGCGATGGAAATTATCACCGTAGAGGTCCTTACTTTGATGGTACTAATTTTGCTAGTTGGAAGCATAAAATGAAAATGCATATTCTTGGACATAACCCCGCCGTTTGGGCTATTGTGTGTGTTGGTTTGCAAGGTGACTTCTTTGATGGGAAAGAACCAAACCGTGAAGCTACCGCGGATGAGTTGAAGATGTTGCAATACAATGCTCAAGCTTGTGATATTCTCTTCAACGGATTGTGCCCCGAAGAATTCAACAAAATCAGCCGTCTTGAGAATGCAAAGGAAATTTGGGACACTTTGATTGATATGACTCCGTCAAGGAATCCAAGTTGGATGTGCTTCAAAGTCAACTTGACAAGTTCAAAATGAAGGATGGTGAAGGTGTCGCTGAAATGTACTCTAGGCTTGCTCTCATCACAAATGAGATTGCCGGCTTAGGAAGTGAAGAGGTGACCGATAGATTCATCATCAAGAAGATTCTAAGAGCCTTGGATGGAAAATATGATACCGTGTGCACATTGATCCAAATGATGCCCAATTACAAAGATCTCAAGCCAACGGAGGTGATTGGAAGAATTGTTGCTCATGAGATGTCACTTAAGGATAAAGAGGAACTTCACAACAAATCAAGTGGTGCCTACAAAGCCTCATGTGAAGCCCCTACATCATCAAGTGAGAAACAAAACTTCAATGAAGAATTGAGCTTAATGGTGAAGAACTTCAACAAGTTCTACAAGAGTAGAAGCAAAGATAGAAGCTTCAAGTCAAGGTCCTACAATGACAAAAGATCTTCTAGTCGAGAGCGAAACTGCTACAGTTGTGGAAGACCCGGACACTATTCCAATGAGTGTACGGCTCCCTACAAGAGAAGAGAAGATTCTCCAAAAAGAAGAAGCAAAGAATCACCACCAAGAGAGAGAAGGAGTAGAGATGATCGTTATGAACGAAGATACTCACGGAGAAGGAAGGATTCGGAAAGGAAGGAAAAATCATCAAGGAGCTACACAAAACGAAGACATCAAGCTCATGTTGGTGAATGGGTATCCGGCTCCGACTCCGACAGCCACTCCGAGAGAAGTTATCACTCTGACTCCGAAGATACTCAAGATGAAGGTGTTGCCGGTCTAGCACTTGTGTCAACCAACTCCTACGACATATTTGACTCACCAAATGAAGGAATTGGAAGATGCTTCATGGCCAAAGGTCCTAAGGTAACACACCCCGAGTATGTTGATTTCAATAATGATGAAGATGACTTGTTAGGTGATGATTTGCTTTTTGACAACTCTAGTGATGAATACTATGATGAAACGTCAATTAATCATGCTAATCAAGATAAAACGAATGACAATGATAAGGAGTAGATTGAGGCTCTAACTAAAGAACTAAACACTCTTAAGTTAGCTCATGAAACTATCTTCGAAGATCATCGAGAACTTTTAAGAGCTCATGAGAAATTACGCTTTGAAAAGCTCAATCTTGAGCAAGAGCATGAGTTCTTAAAAGCAATCAATGATGATCTCCGCAAGAAAAGTTCTTCTTACATTGCCAAGCGTTTACTCTTATCCACTTACATGCCTCAAGTCAAGTCTAGTAACAAGAACAAGAAAGATTCTTCCTCTAGCAGTAACAATGATCATGCTAAATCCAATATTGTTTCTTCTAGTAGTTCTCTTGATTTCACTAATGATTCTCTTAGCCAAGTTACACTTGAGCAAGAAAATAGCTTATTGAAGGGAATTATAGAGAAAGGAGTGTACAAAAGCCTTGCCGGGAGTAAGCAATTCGAGGAAATTGTGCGCAAGCAAGGAATGCACCGGAAGAATCAAGGTGTTGGTTTTGAACGAAAGTTCAATGCCAATGGAGTTGAGTGGGAAGAAGATCAATACCCCAAGACAAAGTTTGTTCCTCAACAAGAGAAGTATGATACTTCTTTCAAGGGGACACAAGCTCAAGATGATCTTCCACCACAAGACTACAAGCAAAAAGGTAAGGACAAGCTTCAAGAGGAAATTGATGCATTTGAAGAAGCTCCTAAGACCTTAGTCAAGTGGATTCCCAAGACTACTTCAAGTTCCACTTCATCAAGTACGACTACAACTCCAAGGATTCCCATCAAGATGGTGTGGATCCAAAAGAAGAAGAACTAGAGAGTTCTTGAGGGTGACTCCGCCAACATACTTCACTCTTATCATTTTGGCAAGAACAAGTGCAATCAACTTCCACATCTTGCACTAGTTCAAGGAGTCACAAACCCTCTTGTTGGTAAGACAAGGGACAAGGTAACCTAAAAGTTTTCATGGACATCATCTTGTGTGTGCATCACTCTATGTCTATGGATATCCTTGTTTGTTCCTTGTGGGACTAACCCATGTAGGTATTGAAAGTGCAATTCACTCAAATGGATAGCTCCAAGTGATCTACATCAATATTGAGCATCCACATCTTCAACATCTACATGAAGTCATCATCGACAAAACCCGAGGTTAGTTCATCCCTCTAAGGGGGGATATCACATCTAGGGGGAGCTTTACTCTAAGACTTGAGCTAAAGCAACTCTAAAGATGTGAACACAACAATGCTTTATGTAAAAGTGGTAACCTCACTTGAGCTTAAACGATGAGTATGACCTATGATCAAGTGTTCTCACTTGACTCCTAAGTCAATATACTCATATATAGATGACCTTGTCATCGCAAATTGCTTGATAGATGCTAGAATTGGTTGTGCATGCCTTGTCACATATTTCATTTGCCATCTTATTGTGTGAGCATGCTGGTTGCATATTTTACTCATTCGAGGACATCCACTTGTTGTTTTGATTGTTTGGTTTTATTTTCTTTTGCCAAGTGGATGGACAAGAATGCCTAAGAACCTCCTCTAGCTATCTATATGCTTTTCTCGTCTCAAACTCTATTCATGCTACATCACAAAATTTGATCAAGTCAGATTCGAACCACTCTGTGTGAGGAGCGCTCGGAGTCCCCGATTCGTCATAGACTTAAACTTCCAAAACCTCTTTATGATTCTCGGTCTGACCGATACCCTACTTTCGGTCCTACCGAGATCATTAAGTTGATCTAGGTTTTCGATCTCGGTGCAACCGATTTGAACCATTCGGTCACACCGAGTTGCAACAACTGTACACAGTTTTGCATCTCGGTGCCATCGAGTTGTTCCACTCGGTCACACCGACAGGGTCGGGCTATATATAGTCACGGGCAAAAATTTGGAAATTTCTCTGAACCCCTTCGCCCGCGCGATAGCCTGCTCTGCCAACTTGGTCTCCGGATCATCTCCTCGCCGCCAGCCGCCTCCAGTCGCTGGTCTCCGTCGCCGTCAACGGAAATTCAACCCCGCCGTTGCCGCCGTAGCGAGTCTCCGCCGAACTAGGGTATGGACTCGATCTTTGTGCTATTCCCCAATCCGATTCTTAGCACATTATGATCATCATGATTCTTGCCACGTTTGTTAAACTTCTATCCAGTCAATGAACTCGTAGATTAGGTTTAATTCAAAAATTTTAGGGTTAGGTTTCCGCCGAAACCATCTCGGACCCACCGAGTTGAAAAACTCGGTCCCACCGATTTGGCTCATGCCATTGCACAAGTGAGACTCGGTCTGACCGAGAATTACTTATCGGTGTGACCGATTTTGGAACTTTGTGAAACCCTAGCAGTCTCGGTGCCACCGAACTGTGACTCGGTCTGGCCGAGTTCACTAGTTTAGGTTCCAAAACTGCTTCGGTATCACCGAGTTTAAAAATCGGTAGATCCGAGATGATTTCAGTGGGAAACTAAAACTAAGATTTTGAATCATTCTTTTGCAAAAATCTCTGCATTTTGTGATGCTCATCCACTCTACCTCATCTATAAACTATTCACAGGGTCAGCAGTCAGAGTTTGCGTCATGTCAGACCAAAGTGATAGCCAGAACTTGTCAGAGCAGCAAGTGCAGATGAGTGAGGGCACTAGTCCCTCAAGTTCCTCAGATGATGGCAGCAGGAGCACCCCTAGCAATCTGCCTAAAGCTGCCACAAGACAGAGAAAGAAGAGAACCTCAGACTCAGCAGATGAGGATTATGTGGCAGAAGAGGAAGCAACTTCCAAGAGAGTTGAGCCAGCACAGGGCATAAAACCAGGGATGAAGATCAAAAGGCCAGCAGGCAGGCAACCTATGTCAAAGGCCAGAGCTTCAACTGAGAAGCCCACTCCCATTGAGCCAGTTGCTGCTGAAGGCAAGAAGAGGAAAGAAAGGGTGAAGAAAACTGTAGCCAGAGTGCTTGGCAAGGCTTCCATCATGGAAGATGATGAGGAGGAAGAAGAGGTAGCTGCACCAGCACCTAAGGCACCCAAGCTGATGGGTGATGCCATAAGAACAGGGGCAGCTGCTTCCAAGGCCAAGCCAGCTCCAAAGCCAAAGCCAAAGAGGAACACAAGAAGCATCCCAGCTATTGAGAAGAACAAGGCCCCAGTGCCTGAAGCTGCAGAAGAAGAGAATGTTCTTAGAAAGCTCAAGCCCAAGATCCCAGACCACAATGATGCTCATCCTGTGGCTGAGGACATGAAGCTCAGAAGAGACTCAGGGCCGAGGAAGTGGAGAGAAGCAGATCCGTATGCTTCAAGGAGAAGAACTTCTGTTGATTACAGGTTTCACACTAAGGAACAGCAGGACTTCTATGAGACAGTTTTGTTGGACAAGAAGCCCATAGTTTGTGACATGAGATGGGTTGATTGGGAGTACATGAAGGACAATGAAAAGCACTATCCTGGAGTGCAAGACAGCTTCAATACTTGTGGAGTAGCAGACTTTGTTGGGCAGAAGCTCACAAAGTGGAACGAGGAACTTATTATGCAATTCTACTCCACGGCACACTTCTATCCAGATGGTAGGATAACTTGGATGTCTGAAGGTACGAGGTACCAATCTACAGTTGCTGAATGGGCTCAGCTGATCAATGCCCCAGAAGAGCAGGAAGATGACTTGGATGTATATGCCAAGAAGAAGATGGACCACAACTCTATGTCCAACATGTACAAGGAAATTCCAAATGAAGCACTTGATACTTTCAAGTTTGGCTCAGTGCATTATCTTCTGTCAGGGCTGCCAACTATCAACTGGATTCTTAGGCACATCCTATTGCCCAAGTCTGGAGATCACAAGATGATCAGAGGCCATGCGATCAATTTGCTTCATATATTTGATGTGCCACAGAAATTCAAAGTCATGAGCCTTATGATTGAAACAATCAAGAGGACAACAGCAGACCAGAAGAGGAGCTTTGGATATGCCCCACAAATTCAGGAGTTAATCAACTCCAAGATGGGCACAGGCATATACTTATTGGACAAGGAACACCAGCCCATCCGTCCAGATTTTGAAGATAATCAAGTTGTCACGAATGAGAATGAACCATCATCTGCACAAGCACAAGCAAAGAAGGAGAAGGCAAGGAAGGAGAAAGCTGCCAAGATGCCAACTCAAGAGGAGGCATCTGAGTATTTCTTGAAAACCAAACAAGAGCAGCTTGGTTACTTGATTGCATCCACACTGAGGATTGAGCAAGGACTGGCCACCCTCACTCAGAATCAGTAGAGCTTAGAGAGGATCATGGAACAAAAGTTCTATGACTTGGATGTCAAAGTGACAGAGATTCAGACTGCAGTGGAGCAGCTCCAGGATGACATGCAGGAGAGGAGAGGCAAGACTACAACTGATGCCTTTGCCAGAGTGCCATGAGGTCCGAGGTCGTCTGCAGTGCCAGTTGCTGACCCCAGAGCCACCACGTCTGCACCAGCTACAGCCTCAGTTCCACCAGCTCCAGCGTCCACTTCAGCCTCGACTCCGACCACGTCTACAGAAGGCTTCGTCCTTGGAGTGCTCCGGACTCCACCACCACCTGAAGATCAAGCCTGAGTGTCGACTTAGCACTATGCATTTTCTAGGAACTTTTTGGTAACTTGTTGCCAAAGGGGGAGAAAATGTATAGATCATAGGCTTCGAGAGAGAGTGTTGCTTTTATTCTCTCTTGTTTTATTTGGTGGTTTTTCAAACTTTGTTTGCTTTTGTGTGAGATACTATGTCATTGCTCGCGAGACATTGATGATCATGTGTTTGATCATAAGCTACACTTAATGTTTGCTTAATATTATCATCTTATCTATCTTATGTGATCATTCACTATTCTTGGTGATGAGTGCATGTATTTCATTCTTATCATTTTAAGCGCTCCACCAAGATGTATGTGACATGGAAGAGTAACCCATGACTCTAACTCTTTGTGCATTTGCAGTCCAAAGCAAATTTTAAGTAAGCACAAATTTAGGGGGAGCTCTTACTTGTCACATACTTCTCAAAGCGACGATATATTTCATGCTTATTATCATTTGTCGAAGCTTTGATCTATATGTTGTCATCAATTACCAAAAAGGGGGAGATTGAAAGTGCAACTATCCCTAGGTGGTTTTGGTAATTCATAACAACATATAGCTCATTGAGCTAATGCTATTCCAAGATGACTATTTCAGGAAAGCTCAATGATTGGCATGGCATGGATGTGAAAGTGGAACCCTCAAAATGCTAAGGACAAAGGATTGGCTCAAGCTCAAAAGCTCAAGACTCTTCATTTTATATTTTAGTGATCCAAGATCACATTGAGTCTTTAGGAAAAGCCAATACTATCAAGGAGGGATGAGGTGTTGCTTAATGAGCCTCTTGCTTCATGTGCTTAGTGATATGCTCCAAAACCCTCAACTACTTTCCCATATCCACATATGACCTAAACCCTAAGCCAAACTCGGTCCTACCGATTCTTTCTATCCGGCGCCACCGAGTTTCACTTGTCATAAGCCACTGCCAAACCCTAGCAATTCGGTTCTACCGATAGGGATCTCGGTCTCACCGAGATGGGATTGCAAACTCTCTGTTTCCCTTTCGTAACTTTTCGGTCTCACCGAAAGAGCGAATCAGTCCCACCGAGATTGCAGTGTAAACTCTTTGTTTCCCTTTCGTAACTTTTCGGTCTCACCGAGTTTACCTGACCAACTCTCTGGTTAGCTTATTACCAAACTCGGTCTCACCGAGTTTGTGTAATCGGTCTCACCGAGATTACGTTATGCCCAAACCCTAACCATATCGGTCCTACCGAGTTGCATGTCAGTCCCATCGAAAATCTCTAACGGTCACTAGGTTTACCTTTTCGGTCCGACCGAGTTTGTTGATTCGGTCCCACCGAGATTGGAAAACTGTGTGTAACGGTTGGATTTTGTGTGGAGGCTATATATACCCCTCCACCTCCTCTTCATTCGTGGAGAGAGCCATCAGAACACATACACAATTCCAACTCATATGTTCTGAGAGAGAACCACCTACTCATGTGTTGAGACCAAGATATTCCATTCCTACCATATGAATCTTGATCTCTAGCCTTCCCCAAGTTGCTTTCCACTCAAATCTTCTTTTCACAAAATCCAAATCCTATGAGAGAGAGTTGAGTGTTGGGGAGACTATCATTTGAAGCACAAGAGCAAGGAGTTCATCATCAACACACCATTTGTTACTTCTTGGAGAGTGGTGTCTCCTAGATTGGCTAGGTGTTACTTGGGAGCCTCCGACAAGATTGTGGAGTTGAACCAAGGAGTTTGTAAGGGCAAGGAGATCGCCTACTTCGTGAAGATCTACCGCTAGTGAGGCAAGTCCTTCGTGGGCGATGGCCATGGTGGGATAGACAAGGTTGCTACTTCGTGGACCCTTTGTGGGTGGTTGCTTCTTCGTGGACCCTTCGTGGGTGGAGCCCTCCGTGGACTCGCGCAACCATTACCCTTCGTGGGTGGAGCCCTCCATGGACTCGCGCAACCGTTACCCTTCGTGGGTTGAAGTCTCCATCAACGTGGATGTAGGATAGCACCACCTATCCGAACCACGGGAAAAACATCCGTGTCTCCAATTGCGTTTGAATTCTCCAAACCCTTCCCTTTTACATTCTTGCAAGTTGCATGCTTTACTTTCCGCTGCCAATATACTCTTTGCATGCTTGCTTGAATTGTGTGATGATTCTTGACTTGTCCTACAATAGCTAAAATCTGCCAAGAACTAAAATTGGGAAAAGGTTAAGTTTTTATTTGGTCAAGTAGTCTAATCACCCCCCTCTAGACATACTTTCGATCTTACAGCTGATGCTCAGATGGCAGTGGTGGAGCTGCAAGAGTACCAGAAGACTGCAGACCCGGGTGATTTGTTGCGAGCCAAGAAGCCCGCTACAGAATCAGCTTTTCAGTCGTCTGGTGAAACGAAGCCGGTTCACATTCACCCGACCGATCCCAGTGCTGCTCCGACTCATATCTTAACAACACTCGACTCCAAATAGGAAGAAGCACTCATCCAGTTTCTCCGTGAGAACTGGGACATCTTCGCATGGAAGCCTTCTGACATGCCGGGTGTTCCCATGGGGCTGGCTGAGCACCGCCTACGAGTCGACTCGAAAGTGAAACCCGTCAAAGAACATCTCCGACGGTCCGCCGTCCAGAAGAGAAAATCTATTGGTGAGGAGGTGGCTCGGCTCTTAGCAGCGGAGTTCATCTGAGAGATTTACCACTCTGAGTGGCTCGCCAACGTTGTCATGGTCCCCAAGAAGGACAAGTCACTTCGCATGTGCATTGACTTTAAACATATCAATCGGGCCTGCCCGAAAGATCATTTTCCTCTCCCCCGCATCGACCAGATAGTCGACTCGACTGCGGGATGTGAGCGACTGTCTTTTTTAGACGCCTATTCCGGGTACCATCAGATCCGTCTGTATGGACCTGACGATATCAAAACAGCTTTCATCACTCCATTCGGGTGCTTCTATTACGTTACCATGCCATTCGGCCTCAAGAATGCCGGAGCCACATTCATGAGGATGATTCAGAAGTGTTTGCTCACTCAAATCAGTCAGAATGTGGAAGCTTACATGGATGATATTATGGTCAAGTCACGGAAGGGTTCCGACCTGCTGACTGACCTTGCTGAAACCTTTGCCAACCTCAGGAGGTATGATATCAAGCTTAATCCATCAAAGTGCACATTCGAAGTTCCTGACGGAAAGTTACTCGGTTTTCTCGTTTCCGAACGAGGAATCGACGCCAATCCAGAAAAAGTCGGTACTATACTCCGGATGAAACGTCCCGTGCGAGTGCACGACGTCCAGAAGCTCATTGGTTGCTTGGCCGCTTTAAGTCGATTCATTTCTCGTCTCGGTGAAAAGGCATTGCCTCTTTACCGATTGATGAAGAAGTCAGACAAGTTCGAGTGGACTCCTGAAGCTGATGCAGCGTTTGCAGAGCTCAAAGCTCTGCTCTCCACCCAGCCGGTGCTTGCTGCTCCAATCAGCAAAGATCCTTCACTGCTTTACATCACAGCCACAGGACAAGTCGTCAGTATGGTACTTACGGTCGAGTGGGAAGAAGAAGGAAAAGCCTTCAAAGTTCAGCGCCCAGTATCTTATGTTTCTGAAGTTTTGACCCCGTCGAAGCAAAGATATCCTCATTATCAGAAGCTTGTATATGGGATTTATATGACCACAAAGAAGGTTGCTCACTACTTCTCTGATCATTCCATTACGGTCGTCAGCGATGCTCCATTGTCAGAGATCCTGCACAACAGAGATGCAACTGGTCGAGTGGAAAAATGGGCGATTGAACTCCTTCATCTAGATATCAAGTTTGAGGCAAAGAAAGCTATCAAGTCCCAAGCAATAGCAGATTTCGTCGCCGAGTGGATTGAACAACAACTGCCGACTCAGGTTCACTCGGAGCATTGGACCATGTTCTTCGACGGTTCCAAAATGCTGAATGGTTCCGGTGCCGGAGTAGTATTGGTCTCCCCCCGAGGAGATAAGCTCAGATATGTTCTTCAAATCCACTTTGATTCCTCCAATAACGAAGCAGAATACGAAGCACTTTTATATGGGTTGCGCATGGCCATTTCACTCGGCGTCCGTCGCCTCATGGTCTATGGCGACTCGGATTTGGTGGTTAATCAAGTGATGAAAGAGTGGGACGTCAGAAGTCCGGCCATGACTGGTTATTGCAATGCAGTGAGAAAGCTGGAGAAGAAATTCGAGGGGTTAGAACTTCATCACATACCCCGACTGAAAAATCAAGCAGCTGATGATTTGGCGAAAATAGGTTCCAAAAGAGAAGCCATTCCCAGCAATGTGTTTTTGGAACACATCCACACACCATCAGTTCAGGAGGATCCCTTCACTGAAGAAGCCCCGCAGCAAAAAAGTGCCACTGATCCGATTGAAGTTGAAGTTCCAGCTGCGGTCGACCTGATCATGGAAGTTTTGGTCATCACTCCCGACTGGACGGTACCGTACATCGCGTACATCCTAAGGAAAGAACTCCCAGAGGACGAAGAAGAGGCTCGACAGATCATCCGTCGATCCAAGGCCTTTACAGTCATAAAGGGACAGTTGTATAGAGAAAGCGCGACTGGAGTCAGTCAGAAGTGTATAACACCAGAAGAAGGTCAGATAATCCTTGATGATATCCACTCGGGGACCTGTGGTCATCATGCGTCCTCTCGGACCATTGTGGCTAAAGCATACCGAGCGGGATTCTACTGGCCAAGAGCGAATGAAATGGCGAAAGAGATAGTCGACAAATGTGAAGGATGTCAGTTTTACTCCAATATGTCGCACAAACCCGCGTCAGCCCTGAAAACCATTCCACTCGTCTGGCCCTTCGCTGTTTGGGGACTGGACATGGTTGGACCACTGAGAACGGGTAGGAGCTGCTTCACTCATGTGCTAGTAGCAGTCGACAAGTTCACCAAATGGATTGAAGCTAAGCCTATCAAGAATCTTGATGCTTGCACTGCTATCAGTTTCATCAGAGAGTTGATATTCAGATATGGAGTTCCGCACAACATCATCACTGACAATGGGTCAAACTTCGATTCTGACAAATTCAGAGCCTTTTGCGCCTCTCAAGGCACACGAGTCGACTACGCTTCAGTCGCTCACCCCAAGTCGAGTGGACAAGCGGAAAGAGCAAACGGCTTAATTCTCAAAGGACTGAAACCCCGACTGATGCGCGATCTCAAGCACGCAGCAGGTACATGGGTCGACGAGCTTCCATCAGTTCTTTGGGGATTGAGGACAACCCCGAACCGATCGACTGGAAGAACCCCATTCTTTCTGGTCTACGGAGCCGAAGCAGTTTTGCCGAGTGACCTGCTTCACAACGCACCCCGAGTCGAGCTCTACTCTGAAGATGGAGCAGAACAAGCCCGGCAGGACGCAGTCGACCTCCTGGAAGAAGAAAGAGAAATGGCCATGATCCGATCGACCATCTATCAGCAGGACTTGCGTCGATTCCATGCTAGAAATGTGAAGAGTCGAGCCTTCCAAGAAGGAGACTTGGTCCTCCGAGTGGATCAACAGAAACCACACAAACTCGCTCCTACTTGGGAAGGTCCCTTCATATTCACCAGAGTCCTCCACAATGGAGCGTACCACCTTTATAATGTCGATCACCAGATTGATGAGCCACGAGCCTGGAATGCGGAGCTGCTCCGCCCCTTTTATACTTGAATTCTCACTCGGATGAGATGTAATAAGAAAAACTTCTGTAGTTTATTTATCAAAGACAAGAGCGTTATAATTTTCCCAGTGATTGTTATTGTTTTTGTTTGCGTGAGAAATCCCCCAGTGGGTGGCTTAGCTGCGAATCCGTTTCGCCTAAGTTTGTAAAAATAATTTCCTACCGAGTGATGAGCCAGCCTCCCACTCGGGGGCTTAGCTGCAGTCCAGTACTCGCCTAAGTATTTGAAAATCCTACCGAGTGGGGAGCCAGCCTCCCACTCGGGGGCTTAGCTGCAGTCCAGTACTCGCCTAAGTTTGAAAAATCCTACCGAGTGGAGAGCGACCCTCCCACTCGGGGGCTTAGCTGCAGTCCAGTACTCGCCTAAGTTTGAAAAATCCTACCGAGTGGAGAGCGACCCTCCCACTCGGGGGCTTAGTTGCAGTCCAGTACTCGCCTAAGTATTTGAAAATCCTACCGGCCTCCCACTCGGGGGCTTAGCTGCAGTTCAGTACTCGCCTAAGTTTGAAAAATCCTACCGAGTGGAGAGTGACCCTCCCACTCGGGGGCTTAGCTGCAGTCCAGTACTCGCCTAAGTTTGAAAAATCCTACCGAGTGGGGAGCCAGCCTCCCACTCGGGGGCTTAGCTGCAGTCCAGTACTCGCCTAAGTTTGAAAAATCCTACCGAGTGGAGAGCGACCCTCCCACTCGGGGGCTTAGCTGCAGTCCAGTACTCGCCTAAGTTTGAAAAATCCTACCGAGTGGAGAGCGACCCTCCCACTCGGAGGCTAAGCTGCAGTCCAGTACTCGCCTAAGTACGAAACATATCCCAATCCGCAAGGACGACGAGGTGCAGGTCGACTGCCACCTTCTCCTTCGGAGCTTCTCCACAAATACAACGTGCGCTCCATCCCAATCCGCAAGGACGACGAGGTGCAGGTCGACTGCCACCTTCTCCTTCGGAGCTTCGCCACAAATACAACATGCGCTCCATCCCAATCCGCAAGGACGACGAGGTGCAGGTCGACTGCCACCTTCTCCTTCGGAGCTTCACCACAAATACAACGTGCGCTCCATCCCAATCCGCAAGGACGACGAGGTGCAGGTCGACTGCCACCATCTCCTTCGGAGCTTCGCCACAAACACAACGTGCGCTCCATCCCGACCCGCAAGGACGATGAGGTGCAGGTCGACTGCTACCTTCTCCTTCGGAGCTGCACCACAAATACAAAAGTTGTCTCGAGTGAAGAACGAGTTCCACTCGACGGAGAATTCGTGAAGATATTCAACGATAAACCAAGTTTAGATAAATCCTAAAGGTTCCAGACCGCAGATCGAAGTGCTCGGGCATTCAGCCCGAAAGAGTTTAACGGTTACAAAAACCACTCGGCATTCCGAGGCAAATTTAAGGTGGGGCATAATGTTGGAAATATGCCCTAGAGGCAATAATAAAAGCATTATTATTATATTTCCTTGTTCATGATAATTGTCTTTATTCATGCTATAATTGTGTTATCCGGAAATCGTAATACATGTGTGAATAACAGACACCAACATGTCCCTAGTGAGCCTCTAGTTGACTAGCTCGTTGATCAATAGATAGTCATGGTTTCCTGACTATGGACATTGGATGTCATTGGTAACGAGATCACATCATTAGGAGAATGATGTGATGGACAAGACCCAATCCTAAACATAGCACAAGATCGTATAGTTCGTTTGCTAGAGTTTTCCAATGTCAAAGT
Organism: Triticum urartu; assembly: GCF_003073215.2. Taxonomy (NCBI): domain Eukaryota; kingdom Viridiplantae; phylum Streptophyta; class Magnoliopsida; order Poales; family Poaceae; genus Triticum; species Triticum urartu. The sequence goes on along the minus strand of NC_053026.1, from coordinate 494,647,399 downwards.
ATCCTTTCCTTAGACCATGAGATCGTGTAACTCCCGGATACCGTAGGAGTGCTTTGGGTATGCCAAACGTCACAACGTAACTGGGTGACTATGAAGGTAGACTACGGGTATCTCCGAAAGTGTCTGTTGGGTTGACATGGATCAAGACTGGGATTTGTCACTCCGTATGACGGAGAGGTATCGCTGGGCCCACTCGGTAATGCATTATCATAATGAGCTCAAAGTGACCAAGTGTCTGGTCACGGGATCATGCATTATGGTACGAGTAAAGTGACTTGCCGGTAACGAGATTGAACGAGGTATTGGGATACCGACGATCGAATCTTGGGCAAGTAACATATCGATTGACAAAGGGAATTGCATACGGGGTTGATTGAATCCTCGACATCGTGGTTCATCCGATGAAATCATCGTGGAGCATGTGGGAGCCAACATGGGTATCCAGATCCCGCTGTTGGTTATTGACTGGAGAGTCGTCTCGGTCATGTCTGCTTGTCTCCCGAACCCGTAGGGTCTACACACTTAAGGTTCGGTGACGCTAGGGTTGTGAAGATATGTATATGCAGAAACCTGAATGTTGTTCGGAGTCCCGGATGAGATCCCGGACGTCACGAGGAGTTCCGGAATGGTCCGGAGGTAAAGAATTATATATAGGAAGTGCTGTTTCGGGCATCGGGACAAGTTTCGGGGTTATCGGTATTGTACCGGGACCACCGGAAGGGTCCCGGGGGTCCACCGGGTGGGGCCACCTATCTCGGAGGGCCCCATGGGCTGAAATAGGATGGAACCCAGCCCATAGTGGGCTGGGGCGCCAGCCCCTATAGGCCCATGCGCCTAGGGTTCCACCATGGAAGAGTCCATGTGGTGGAAGGCACCCCTAGGTGCCTTGGGGGGGAGGGAATCCTCCCCTTGGCCGCCGCCCCCCCTAGTAGATCTCATCTACTAGGGCCGGCGCCCCCCCCATGGCACCCCTATATATAGTGGGGGGGAGAGGAGGGATTTCACACCAGCCCCTGGCGCCTCCCTCTCTCCCCGTTACGTCTCCTTTTCGTAGTATAGGCGAAGCCCTGCTTCTGTGACGCCCTGCATCCACCACCACGCCGTCGTGCTGCTGGATCTTCATCAACCTCTCCTCCCCCTTGCTGGATCAAGAAGGAGGAGACGTCTCCCGTCCCGTACGTGTGTTGAACGCGGAGGTGCCGTCCGTTCGGCGCTGGTCATCGGTGATTTGGATCACGTCGAGTACGACTACATCATCACCGTTCTTTTGAACGCTTCCGTGCGCCATCTACAAAGGTATGTAGATGCATTAGATGACTCGTTGCTAGATGAACTCCTAGATGATCTTGGTGAAACGAGTAGGAAATTTTTTGTTTTCTGCAACGTTCCCCAACACATAAAAGTTTGTTCACTCCGCAGGAGGAGGACTGGCAGGCTCGACGAACTCGTCCAGGTCGACGCCGTCGACGATCCAAGTGGCTGCAGCAATAAAAGTCTCCATAAAAGATCGGAAGTCATGCCTCTGGGTCTTGGTGACCTTGATTGCTGCCAGCTTATCTTGTCGCACCTCCTTGCAGTGGACACGAACCAAAGACAGAGCCACATCAGCACCACACCGGGCAGAAGATTTCTTCCACTCCTGCACTCGACCAGGGATCTTGTTAAGTCGAGTCATCAGAGACTCGAGATCATTCTGGAGCGTGGCCCCTGGCCAAAGTGCCGTGTCGATCCGTGACGTGGCGACCTTCAGTCGAGCCAAGTAGTCCACAACACCGTCGATGTGGGATTCCAGTCGGAGCAGATTCATGGCAGTTTCATCTTTCACGGGAGAGTTGACGGGGTCCAAACCTGGCTCAATCCGCCCAGTCTCCTCCTCGAAGTTCTGGCAAAACTCTGCATTCACGATCCAAGGATAAGTCAATTTTCGCATGCTGAGTCGACAAAAAAAACATCAGTCGGAACAAAATGTATACCTTCAAGCTTGATGAACAACTTCTTGGCAAGGCTCCTCAGATAACTCTCCAGATCGTCCCTCCTGCGAGCGATGCCTTCCATCTTCTTGTACAGGTTGACATTGTTTTTCTTCAAGCGCGTGCACTCCTTGTTGGCTTCGTTCAGGGCAGATTTCATCTTGGCGTTCTCTTCTTCCAATTGGCCGACTGAAGCCAGTTTCTGTTCAGCCAGAGTGGTTCTGTCGTCAGCTTTCTTTTGAGCAGCAGCCAAATCCTGATCTTTCTTCGCCAGAGCTTCGTTCAGTTTTTCTGCAAAGAAATGGTGCTTGATTCAGAAAGAGCAGAAGGGTACTCAAGCCTAAGACAAACCAGTCGGCAAGCTCGTCTTACCATTGGCGTCGTCCTTGGCCTTTTACAGCTCTGTCTTGGCCAATTCCAAGTCAAGGTTTAGCTGGATCTGCTGTTTCTCCAAGTCAGCAAAGCGAGCTCCAAGATCACAAGATTTCTGCAAACAGGGAGGGGAAGTTATTTTACAGCAAAAAACGACAAAGACAATCAATACTAAAACTACGGTCGACTGCCCGCAGTCCACCATAGTCTCGGGGACTACATCTAGTGGGTGCACTTTGCGTGCCCCCACCGGTTCGGTTTACGCTCGACACGGCCAGACCAGATCGAGCGAAAGAATCAAAATACAAAGATTACAGTCGACTGCCAGCAGTCCATCGTAGTCTCGGGGACTACACCCAGTGGGTGCACTCAGTGTGCCCCCACTAGTCCAAAAATTCAATCGACGCACCCAGTGGGTGTACAGATGCAAAGATTTTCGGAAAGAGAGTCTCCAGATAGCATATCCTAACAGAACAAGCGGTGACCAGCTAACCTGAACATTGCTTTGGAGAGCCGAGCTGGCGTCATAGGCGGCCTGACTGGCGTCCCGCACCATCTTCACCTTCTCCATCATAATGCCCGCCTGGCGTATGGCTTCCTTGGCAGCATTCACTTCGTCCTCTGGGACATGATGGATCGCAAAAACTGAAGGTGGGTCGGCAGGAGCTTGAGCAGTCGACGAAGAAGGCAGGGCGCTCGACAATGGTACGGCGAAGGTAACATAACCCCGATTGGCATCACCAGCGTCCTGAACGACTGGTTCCGCCATCGTCGTCGACTGTGGCACCTTGCTTGCAGGAGCTTTCCTATTTTTCCTCGTCAAAGGCCTCTCAGGCTCTTCATCATCATCATCATCATCGGGGAGGTCAATAATGTTAGGAGCTGTTCAAAGATCAATCCCCAAAATCACATCACCCAATGGTACACATTGTAGTTGAGTCAACCAAATAAAGACAATGACAGAAATCATACCCAGATTGGAAGTGACTGCATCCTCCATTACCTCATCCTCATCTCTGTAAGGTGAGGTCCCGGAAGTAGCAGCGCTGCCAGTTCCAAAGTTCGTCTGGTTAAATCAAGAAAAAATAAACAGCACGGAGCGTCGAGTGAATACAAAGGGAGACACTCACGTAGAAGCGACGGGGATGTCAATCTTAATCTTCGGCAACGCCTTCCGAGGCTTCTGCTCTGCAACTTTGAGATGCTTTGACACTTTTTTTAGTTGGGGTTGGTGAAGATGTCCGAGGACGCTTTGAAGACTGACCAGTCTGAGCAATCGCCTTTTCACGGGTGCTCGGTCGTTCTTGGTCAAGCTTGGATCGCCTCTCCCTGCGAGGAGGCGACTCGACTTCTTCTTCGTCACTTGAGTCGTCGCTTTCTTCGTCCTCTTCTCCGCCAAAATGCCATTCGCCACTGTCACCGCCGCTCGCCTCTCCTTCCAGATCTTGCTCTTGCTCTCCGTTGGGCACTGAGTACATTTCGATAAGGGCCTGAAAGAAAGCAGGAAGAATAAAGTCACTCGACGCAGTATAGACAGCTGCACGAGTGAATTCAGATTATAATCAAAAGCTCAGAATCGGACCTTTTCTGGTTCGTGGGACTGGTCGAATGCAGGAACTCTCCTAGCTCCCCTGGGGTTGTCCTTGTTTCCGGTGATGCCCGACAGCCACCCCTCCAGTGTGTCGTCATCGACCTCCTCCGGGTGAATCCGAGTGGTGTCGTCAAGACCCGAATACATCCACATCGGATGGTCTCGAGCTTGAAGAGGCTGGATGCGCCGCCGAAGGAAAACCTCCAAGAGATCCATACCAGTGACCCCGTCACGGATAAGCTGGACCACTCGTTCGACCAGCACCCTAACTTGTGCCTTCTCCTCCGGGAGCACCTTCAAAGAGGAGGGTTTCCTCACTCGGTCCATGGTAAAAGGAGGGAGGCCAGTCGACTGCCCTGGCGTCGGCTGGTCTTTGCAGTAAAACCAGGTCGACTGCCATCCGCGGACCGAGTCGGGAAGAATCATGGCCGGAAAGGAACTTTTCCCTCTCATCTGAACACCAAGACCCCCACACATCTGAATCACTTGTGTTCTCTCGTCACTCGGATTGGCCTTTTTCACCGTCTGAGAACGACAGGTGAAAATGTGCTTGAAAAGACCCCAGTGAGGCCGACAACCCAAGAAATTCTCGCACAAAGACACGAAAGCAGCGAGATACACGATTGTGTTGGGAGTGAAGTGGTGGAGTTGTGCCCCAAAGAAATTCAAAAATCCCTGAAAGAAAGGGTGAGGAGGCAAGGAAAATCCACGGTCGACGTGGGTGGCAAGGAGAACGCGCTCACCCTCCGAGGTTGCGGCTCGGATTCCTTCCCCGGAAGCCGCGCCGATCCATGGGGGATCGGTCCTCCGTCGGCTAGGTCGTCGAGGTCTTCTTGGCGGATCGCCGAGCGGATCCAGTCGCCCTGGATCCAGCCCTTCGGCAGGTCGGCTCGTGAGGAAGATCCACCCCGACTGGTCGCCTTCCCCTTCGCCTTTGCCGTCGCCTTCTTCGCCCGCTCCAGAGCCGCCGTCTTCTCCTTCCCCATCGTCACCGGCGAGACGCGTACGGAGCGGCGGCGCTGGGGCGAGAGCGAGTGCGACGAAGAAGCCTGAAGAGGAGAAGAGGAAATGAGAACGCACTGTTCAAGAAACCCCAGTCCGACGCCTTATATGAGGTCGCTTCCGAGTGGCTGACTGGTAGGCCCGGACGATCCTATCAAATCCCGTAAGAATCGCGCGCGCGATACCTGGCGAAAAAGGTGGCACGGAGATCGAGGCGGCTCCGCCCTATCCCATCTGATTACTGCGGCCTCCCCCGTCCCGCACGCTTCCCAAAATTCGAATCCCGCAAAATCTGCGGGCAGCAGAACAACTTGTCAGACGGAAAATCTCCTCCACACCGTCACTCGGAGCTTTTGAAGTAAAGAAACTCACTCGACAAAAAACTAAGAATGGATCAAGGCGACTGAAAAGGAAGTTGCTGTCATCACTCAGGTTCATTGATCCAAAACAAGATATGCTCATGGCATGAAAAATGAGTCGGAGAAGTTCTCAACTCCTTCCTCACTCAAACCTCGATCCATTCGGGGGCTAATGATGAAGCTATGTACCTAGGGTAGGGTCATGGACCTGTCCTAACTGCCCTACCCAAGGACATCTCTAGAAGAAATCACCTTTCAATCGACTTGGAGGTGTTCCACTCGACAGACTCGAAGACACTCGACCAAGAAGCAATCACTCGACCAAGATCCAACCACTCGACGGCCAGGAGACCTAAAGTCACTCCGCACGCTAACGGTCGGTCATTAAGTAGCTTTTATGGTCATCATAGCACTTTATTAGGGGCGTTACCAGTAACGCCCGACCTTAATGTATTTGAAACCCTGCATAACTGAGGGCCGGAGGGGTCTGGCGAACTCTATATAAGCCACCCCCCTCCTCAGTGTAAAGGGTTCGCACCCCTGTAATTCATACACACATAATCCAGTCGACCGCCTCCGGGCTCCGAGACGTAGGGCTATTACTTCCTCCGAGAAGGGCCTGAACTCGTAAACCTCATGTGCTTACAACTATTCCATAGCTAAGATCTTGCCTCTCCATACCTACCCCCCTACATTACTGTCAGACTTAGAACCACGACAGCCACCACAATATCTTCATCATCCGACGACGAATCGTTCGATGAACAAAGAAAGTGATGGAAGAAACACTCGTCTCCACTGTCCATACCTTCGTGGGCAAAATGCCGAACACCTTGCGGGCGTGGTGGCGAAGAGGCCGCGATGATCACCTCGACACAGTAGGGGTGGTTGCCGGCCGGCTACTTGCCGCTGTGGAGTTCTCGTCGGGAGCTGCCGAGGACGCCGTGCTGCGTCGCCGGCGGTTCTGTCCCCTCTGCGGCCAGCAAAGACATCGACGGCAAACTCCGATCGACGGCCAAAACTACGGCCACAGCACGGGCGTGGTGGCGGCCATGTCGAGAAGTGGTTTGGTAGGGACGGCCGGAGGCTGCGCGGTGAGGAGGCGGCCGGAGAATAGCGGCGGCGCCGGCGGCGGGGCGGGGCGAGAGAGAGAGGGTGGAAGCGTTGGGAGCGGAGGGACTGCTAGTGTCCCCGACAGGCGGGCCAGGGGGGGTGGACAAGGGCGTCCGTTTCACCCCAAACCGAGCGCAAGTTTGGACCGGGGATGGGTCAAAAATGAACGGAATCCGGATATTTGTCCGTTTAAGGCCGTGCGCTGGGCTACGCTATTCGTCCGTTTTACTCCAAACGGTCGGAGGCGGACAGGATAGCATCGCGCGGTGGAGTTGGCTTTATAAACCAACATGCCCGTCCTTCGTCCGGCCGGTTCCTGTCCTGTCCTTCTGTACGTGGCGGCAGCAACTATACGGCTCCGGCCACTACCGGCATTGTACATGGGACCGGGCTAATTAGGCCAACCATGCTTAATAATGGCTATCAAAAGGTGACGCCGGGCAGCTTAGTGGTCGAGTAAACAAAACAAAGTTGCCAACATAATTTAAGCTGGATGTTAGTTTTCGCGTGTGCAATCAGGCGTCAGTGCAGTACATTTCTTGTTGGTAATTAGCCGTTCAAATACAAGTCAACCAACCTACATATTGGTGTCTTGCAATTGCAAAGATGCAGAGACGCCTTTTGCTTGCACCAAGCGACCAGCACATCAGTCCATAAGGGCAGGAGATGATCGACCTCAAAAGGTATGCTCTACACTCGTAGAAAAAAAAGGTTTGTCTATTGTCCTATAGTACCTCAGCATCTGCACGTATATACTGTTTCTCCATGTACCTGAAATACCAGACGGTGTCATGGCGCACTGAAACTTTATTGTTTATGTAACCGCAAAAAATATGTATTGCCTTTTTATTCTTGTGAATAATGCAATAGGGGTAAAATCACCTTTTCACATGTCAATTAATACCATTAGTATTCAAAATGGATGAAAGTGTCACAAAGGGAACAAAATTTAGATTTGGTGCTATATAAGGAAGGAAAAGTTTTTTAGTGTCAAATAAGGAAACAACATTTAAAATAATGCTATATAAGGAATTCTTTCATAGGTAAAAGATGACATGCGAACCATTGGATAGCTCAGGTTTCCAGACTGTTATGTACTCCTTTCGTAAACTAATATAAGATCTTTTTAGTCACTGATATTAGTGTGTTTTTTTGAAAGGATATTAGTGTTTTCAGGGGTACATAAAAAAGCTACTCCCTTCATTTCACAATGTAATGCTTTCTCTATTCTCGTGCTTCAACTTTGACAGTAAATTTAAGTATAAAAACCGATTGTGGCGGGAGCAAAAATTATATCAGTGAATTCGTATTCGAAAGAAGTTTTTAATTATATAGTTTTTTCTCCCATCGCAGTTGGTCTCGTTGATTAAATTTATGGTCAAAATTGGATATCGAAAAAAGCGAGCGCACTATATTTTAAAATGGAGGGAGTACTGAGATCCATGGTTGTTGAGTCAAGCGGTGGGGGGAACGCGAGTACGAGAGGTGGGCGTGGGCCGTAGCCAAGTGGCCGGCGTTGGGCTCGCCGTCGCAGGGCGGCAGAGATAAGCGCCAACGTGGATGCTCTTGGGCAGTGAGCCGGTGGCTCGTCGTCCTGCCCATTGCCCAGCAAAGCAACGCATGGCGTGAAAAATGTATGGCAGCAGCGCCAGCGTCGGCGTGCCACTCATCGTCAGCTGCTCTGACATGGCATGCGCTCTGCACTGGTCGTCGTCTAGTCCATGCGGGTCCGTTAAAGCTGGAGTAATTTACAGGCCGAAGCTCTGCTCCCAAAGGCCAAAGCAGTGTGTGCTTCCGAGGAAAGAAGCGTCGTTGCGTCCCCGTTTCGGGGGCTTTCCGTCCGCAGACACTTGACTAGACCGGAGAGTCGCGTTGAATCCCGTTTTGGGGCTTTGGTTGCCCGCCAAACTCCCAAACAGTAGCATCGGAGCAACATGCTCGTCTACACATCGCACATCCATGCTTCTGTTCAGAGCCTGCAACATCGGTCATGCATGTGTCCCTGCGGCCTGCCTCCGCCTTTAATCTGTGTGAGGTGGGCTGACACCTTCACAGGCCGGGGTGGCACTGGCATGGCATGGCAGCCTACCATGGCCGCCGTCGTCGTGGCCGGGGCGGCCGGGCAGGGGCACAGCCATACCTCTCCTCACTGTCTCATGCGAGCATCTACGACCAAACCCTTCAAATACTCTATCTAATCACTTTTTTACCACCCAAACAGGACACCTTATATCGGCTCTATATGTCCGGGCTGACCGTCATCTCTTCATACTTAAACTTATATGTGGAGTGCATATAGGGACGTCACAACGCGACATGTCTGCCACGCGGACCCGACCGGACAGACTCATCCCAAATTCGCTCCAAATTGACTAAGTCCGAGCCGTCCTCCTCCTCCACCCTGCCTCCCCATCCGCGCCGCCGTCCTCGTCCACCATCGTAGACGTCCTCGCCGAGCACCCCTTCCCCACGCACCTTCAACATAGATGATTGATGAGGACATCACTATTACGGTTACATCCACAACCCCTTCTGCTACACATACTGGACTGTAGACAGGGAAGTTCGCAATACAGTAGACGTTGTATTGATGGGGTGCTGGTGCATGTATATATAATTACAAGGAAATGCCTCTACCTCAATACACTATGAACTCCACAACCCCTTCTGCTACACAGCAGAACGGCCGCGCCGAGCGCATTCTCCGCATTCTTAATGACTGCGTTCGCACGCACGTTGTTAACTAAAAGAGTGGCGGTGGCGAGGGCACCGGGTCAAAACCGAGCGGGCACGTTAGAGTGAAAGAGTAACGTGCGAACGCAGTCATTAAGAGTGCGGAGAATGCGCTCGGCGCGGCCGTTCTGCTGTGAAGTGTAGGGGCAAGTCAGACGGAAGGTGGTGCTGTGAGAGGCGAGAAGTGTGCGAAGAGCGACGTTGTCAAACTCTTTTCCGTTATCAGTTTGGAGTGCAAGTATGGGGCGACCGAACTGGGTGGTGACATAGGAATAAAAGGCGGTGAGTGTGGCTAAATCATCGGATTTACGACGAAGAGGAGAAGTCCACACATAATGAGAATAATAATCTAAAATCACCAAGTAGTATAGATAGCCCGTGTTACTCGCAACGGGAGACGTCCAAACATCACTATGAAGCAACCGAAACGGAAAAGTGGAAACTGAAGTAGATGCACTAAAGGGAAGACGAACATGCTTGCCCAAACGACAAGCCTCACAAGTATGCTCGTCGAGCTTATTACATGAGAAAGAAAAACTCCTAAGAATCTGACGCAAAACGGCGGGGTTGGGGTGGCCCAAGCGAGCACGCCAAAGGTCGACGCCGGCGGCGAGGGAGACAGGTGTGGAGGTGGAGGCATCCTTCATAGAAAAACCAACACCGTCAAATTCAACAGTAAGTGGATTCTCACGAGTAAGACGACGAACGGAAACTAAACTAGTGACTAAGTCAGGTGAGAAAAGAACATTAAACATAGTGATAGGGGTGGAATTAGAAGGAAAACTAGTACTACCGACATGAGTGATAGGTAAAGAGGAACCATTGCCAACGGTGATACGAGTGGGTGTGTGAACTGGAATGGAAGAGGATAGGTTATCGGGATGAGCCACCCGAGTCCATGTACCAGTCACCTCCACCGCCGTAGTTGCTCGGCGATGGCGCCGAGTGTAGGGTGGCTAGGAGGGCTGGGTCCCACAGTGCAGGTACCTGCGGCGGCGGCTGGCCTCCATAGGGCAGACTGGATGGAAAAGGCACGCTAGGAGGGGAACAAATAATATGTATGGACGGACATTCTCTCACTGAAGCACACTACACAGTTCTACAGAATTCCGCCTTGGTGGCTCAGTATATGGATGAACACAAGAATTTGCTACGCTCCAAACACCCGGAGCGGTCTGATGACTGGATTACACGTGAACAAACCAGGAGTTTCGCCAGCTGGTTGCAGACACGTACCATGCATGACACCTCTATTGAAGATGACTTGTACTTGCTGTTTCAGTTACCATCTTCGAATATAATGACTTTCAAAAGGTACGAGATAAGTGGTAATACATTTTACACGATCGCCCAAGATAAGAAGAGCACCAACCAAAACAGTGGTGTCCGCTTTGATGCAGAAACCAAGACGGGAAAGGAAATATATTATGGTTATATACAGGACATATGGGAACTTGACTATCGACGTGGTTTGAAGGTTCCTTTGTTTCGGTGCAAATGGGTCAATATGACACGAGGCGGGGTAATGGAAGACCCGTAGTACAGAATGATAACAGTGGATCTCAACAATCTTGCGTATGCAGACGAACCATTCGTCCTAGCCAATGATGTGGCACAGGCTTTCTATGTGAAGGACATGTCTACCAAGCCAAGAAAAAGAAAAGATAAGGAAGCGAATGCATCGTACAATGAGCCAAAGCAGCACATAGTTCTTTCTGGGGAGAGAAATATCGTGGGAGTGGATGACAAGACAGACATGTCAGAAGATTATGAAAAGTTTGATGAAATTGCTCCATTCACAGTGAATATTGACCCGAGCATCCCGTTAAATGATGAAGATTTTCCATGGTTACGGCGCAAAGGGACACACGCGAAGAAAAAGTTTCGCACCCAAAGATCTGGGATGTGATCGGCTTCACTATCATCACTTTCTTCTGTGTTTCACACCCAGGAGGGAATCTCTGTAATAGTTAGGGTAGTTATGTGTTTTGGCATTTGAAACGCGAAGAAATTTTATGTGCAAACAAATTCTTTCATGCCTTTACTGATTTTTAAAGTTAAGTTATTCACAAAATAGTGATTCACACTAATTTCAAATAATTCAAAATTTAAACTATTCAAATTTGAAAACTACGGGCATTAACAGAAAATTTGTAATTTTTTGTACCTAAAGCAAAAATATTCAGAAAGAAACTCTAAATACATTGATTTTTAAAGTTAAGTTATTCACAAACTAGTGATTCACACTAATTTCAAATAATTCAAAATTTAAACTATTCAAATTTGAAAACTACGGGCATTAACAGAAAATTTGTAATTTTTTGTACCTAAAGCAAAAATATTCAGAAAGAAACTCTAAATACATTGATTTTTAAAGTTAAGTTATTCACAAACTAGTGATTCACACTAATTTCAAATAATTCAAAATTTAAACTATTCAAATTTGAAAACTACGGGCATTAACAGAAAATTTGTAATTTTTTGTACCTAAAGCAAAAATATTCAGAAAGAAACTCTAAATACATTGATTTTTAAAGTTAAGTTATTCACAAACTAGTGATTCACACTAATTTCAAATAATTCAAAATTTAAACTATTCAAATTTGAAAACTACAGGCACTAACAGAAAGTTCGTAATTTTTTTACCTAAAGCAAAAATATTCACAAAGAAACTCTAAATACACAAAAAAACAACTCAAAAATAAATAAAGCAAAAATAATAAAAAAAGCCCGCCTACTGGGGCAGAGCGGCTTGCATACGACTAGAAACCCAACCTGTTGTTGGGCCAGGATGCAGGCCCGCAAAGGGCCAGTAGGCCCACAGGGTAGCACAGAACATGTAGGCCCAGTAGGCCTGCTTTGGAGAGGAGCTCGAGAGAGCTACCGCACGGGGGGTTATAAACCAGTGCGGACACCCCTCGGCTAGCGAGGTGGGACTAAACTTGCCGCACCGCACCTTGCCAGCGCACCCCCTTTAGTACCGGGTGGTGGCACCAACCGGTACTAAATGGGGGGCCTTTAGTACCGGTTGGAGCCACCACCCGGTACTAAAGGGGGTGCGCTTCCCGCCGCTTGGCGTGGTCAAAACAGGCCTTTAGTACCGGTTGGTGGCCCCAACCGGTACTAAAGGTCCATCCTATATAACTAAACACTTCAAAAATTTCAGTTTCTCATCTGCTTCTTCTCCTCTGCCCCGTCGCCCGCCGCCCCCGTCTCCATATCCCTCGTCGCCGCCCCCGTCACCGCCCCGTCCCTGTCGTCGCCGCCGCGTCGTCCCCTTCCCCGTCGTCCCCGTCGTCACCGCCGCCCCGTCCAGGCCCGTCCCGCGTCGTCCCCATCCCCGTCATCGCCGCCCCGTCCCCGTCGTCGCCGCCCCGGCCCGTACGTCCCCGTCCTCGTCGTCACCGCCCCGTCCCTGTCCCCGTCGTCGCCGCGCCCGTCGCCGTCCCCGTCGCCGCCCCCCGTCGCCTCTCGCCTCGCCGGTGAGCACACACACACATACATTTTTTTAGTTTTTTGGTTATAGAAATAGTTATAAAAATGTTAGAAATTTTTCTTTTTTTAGTTATAGAAATAGTTAGTTATATAGCATTGTTAGAAATGTTAGAATTGTTAGAAATGTTTTCTGTTTTTTAGTTATAGAAATAGTTATAAAAAAGTTAGAATTGTTAGAAATTTTTCTGTTTTTTAGTTATAGAAATAGTTATAAAAAAGTTAGAAATTTTTCTTTTTTTAGTTATAGAAATATTAGAAATGTTATACAAATGTTAGTTATATATATAGAAATGTTATAATTTTTTTTCTTCTGTTTTTTAGTTATAGAAATATTAGAAATGTTATAGAAATGTTAGTTATATAGTATAGTTAGAAATGTTATAGGAATGTTAGTTATATAGAAATGTTAGAAATTTTAGTTATCAAAATCCAATCATTAAAAAATATTACTTTTTGCGGGCATATAGCTAGTATTTGTTCTCGACGATGCCCAGCCCGCATCCTCGCCGTCGACCCGTCCGCGACGACGTCCGGCTGACCCATGTCCGGGACTGGGCTCCGCCGGGCTGGCACTGGGAGGTGCTGCCTGGAGGGGCGCGCCGCTTGATGAGGAACCCGGCCCCGGGTCCCGTCGTCGACCCTGATCTCGTTTGGTGGCGTTCGCGTGGGCCAGTTTCGGTGCGGAGGGAGCCGGCCCCGCCGGAGGTGGTACGTCGTCATGTCAGGGAGGAGGACGAGCACGTCCATCGCTACATGGTTGCGTTAGAGGGCGGCAGGTTCTCCAATACCTGGCAGTTTCTTCAGAGATCTCACTTCAGCTATGATCCTGTGAGGGTTCCTTCTCTTTGGGTGTCCACCGCCCGCGCCGCAGGAACCGCGAGTGTCCTAGATTGTTCTGTAGTATTCGATCTTTATTAGCTACCTAGTCAGTGATGTATTCGATATAAAATATTCGAGACGATGTATTCGAGATTATATATTATTCGAGATGATGTATTTGAGATTATATCTATTATTCGAGACGATGTATTCGAGATTATATCTATTATTCGAGACGATGTATTCGAGATTATATCTATTATTCGAGACGACGCATTCGAGATTATATTCGATGATGCTTATTATGTACTATGATTGATTCAGTTTTTCCTTATTAACTGATTGCATCCATGCATTGTAATTTGAATATATTTCTTTTGGATTAGTTAAACAAAACCTATGGCGGACAATACCGGCAGAGAGGGAGAAGAGGCCATGTTCAATATCATACGCAATCCTCGCGGGCCAGATGATGATCAGAATGAAGAAGATTATGACGGCTCCAAATATCTAAACAACACCGGGGAGGGTGATATGATATTCGATCGCGACGCCGAATTGATGAAGTCATGAACTATGAACATGACGAAGAAAATGTTGATCTTGAAACAACAAAGACCGGCGAGGTATATATATTTATATAAGCAGGCATCTGGTGATCATCACATGTTTTAAATGACTTGAAGATATATTAACGAATCAATATTTCTTCTTTCAGCCATCCGGATCGAGCAAATCTTCAGGAAACAGGACGAAACGAGGCCCGAACAAAAAGTTGAAGGAGGGCATAAAGTACAATATCGATGCAATCAGACCTAATGGCGAACCATTAGCGCCTAAGAAGATTGCGGACAAGTTCATTCGTCAGTGCGGAGTTCTTGTGAAGGACCAACTCCCGATCTCCCTTCAAGAATACAGAGAGCCAGCAAAGCCACGTCCATGAGTTACTTTTGTCGACGACAGACAAAAACATTTGCTTTGGGAAATGCTCATGGAACATTTCACACTACCAGATCATTTCACAGATGCAGATGTGGAGAAAGTCAAGGACGCTGCTCTTAGGAAGATGGCGGTTGCATTCAAGAACCACAATATTCGTGAATGGGCCAAGTACGTCAAGGGAGGAAGGAAGACTCCAGTATTCGAGGGAACACTAGAGAAGCAAAGTGCTCATTGGGACGATTTCGTGAAATTCAAGGATTCGGAATTATCTAAGGAACGGTCCAGAATAAACAAGGCCAATGCCGCAAAAAAAGGATAAGTTCCATAAGCTGGGGCCAGGTGGCTATGCGGTGGGAATGCCTAAGTGGGATAAGTCTGAGAAAGAGATGCTGGATGTAGGTGTCACTCCAGAAACATTGAGCTGGCCCCCCAGGTGCAGGACTTGGTTCTATGCGCATGGGGGGGAGTTGGACCTGAAGATAGGCAAAGTTTCGAAGAAGGCATGTCTGCACGGAGCCGAAGATAAGCTACTTGTTGCAATAGAAGAGGCTCGATCGGGGCTGTTCGAGCCCAACAGAGATAACGACGAGCTTACGCGTGCCCTGGGAAATCCTGAACACCCGTGAAGAACATGAGGCATGGGCGCTATTCCGTGGTATGAGGGGTTTTCGGACTGGAACGCCGACTACAGAACCCGTGCGAGAAAGAATATTGCGGAGGAGAAGAAGAGGAAGATGGAGGAGGAGCAGAGGAAGCTAGACTATGAACGCCTTCAAGGCCTAGAATCAGCGCACGCGGAGTTGGCAGTAAAATTCCAGCGGCAGCAGGAGCAGATCGACTCACTTAGCTAGCAAAGGGGGTCTCAGCAGCTAGCGGATGATCCACCAATGGATAGCACCGTCCCATCCATGCCGAGAAGCAGCGTGGGTTCTGCCCCGGGCGACGCATTGCTGGATAGCTACCCAGTGGATGACATCATGGAGAACACTAACTGCGAGCTACACTTCAAAATGAAGAACATATCCATGAAGGTGGCGGACACCCTTGCTTTTATAAATCCCCCCGAGGCAACCTTCCATTGCAACCCGATTCCAACGGGCTATGCTCGTGTCTTGGTTGATGAGGTGGTGGACCAATATTCGGGGCTAGAGCTTGACATTCCTGGAGGTGACGATGAGCACACACTAGGAGAGGCCAACCATCGTATCATCCTATGGAGAAAGGATTGCATCATCTTTCCAAGGCCACCGACACCGCGTCATCCGACTCCTCATCGCAGTCCGCCACCGAGTCAGCAGACTCCCGCTCCTCCAAGTCCACCAACGCGTAAGGCCACTCCTCCTCCAAGTCTGGCACAGCTTCAGGACACTCCTCCTCCAAGTCCGGCACAGCTTCAGGCCACTCCTCCTCCTCCAACTCAGCCACGTCAGCCGTCTTCGCCGCCTCAGCAATCACGGAAGAGAGCCGCCTCAGCTATGGTGCGTAGTGGTACAAGTCGAGGTAGTACTGGAGGTACAGGCGGAGGCAAGCGATTTCAATATGGTCCAAGCCTCGCGCCTCTTCCGCAGAGGCCTTACGACAAGTCCGAGGAGGAAAACGTAGCCATATCGAAGGCCGAGATGGAAGCCCATTTTGCACCGAAACCGCCACCGCCGCCAAGGGAGAAAGTTCCTGTGGAAAAGATTGACCACTTCATTCGTATGGCTAGACCACCAGCTCCCAAGCCCGTTGACACAGACTATGAGCGCCACATCAAGAAGTTAAATCGAGCATGTCTACAGAAAGAGGCGAGCTCGAGCTCGAGCAAATCAGCTGGCAAAAGGAGCGGTAAAACCGTTCCCCAGCTGGGAGAACAGGCGGCGCAATCAATCCCCCCGCTTGTTGTGCCAACAACACATGAGAGTAGGTGCGCCCAATATTATTGTGGGCAAACCGTTAACGTTCCCGGGGTGGGCGATGTGGTAATAACCGAGGAGAATATTGCGCAGGCTGAATCGATCGGGATCACTGTTGGACAACTCCTCGATATCGAGCCCATGTCTCCGACTAGAGAGGAGGAAATAAAACGGAAATATGCCCGGGGCCAACCTTTGGTCGAGCTAGAGGAGGTCAATAAGCTCCCTACGAGAATGTATGAATTGCATTGGTACATGTACACTACCAAGATTTTCAATCGAGAGTCCCTCATGGTGAATGTCAACAAGGAGCATTACTACCATAAGAAAGCTGTGACCGTTGAGTATTCAGAACTATTTCAGCTATACAATAAAGACGCACTCGACAAATCTATCGTCAGTTGCTATTGTCTGTAAGTGATTTCTTTCTGTAATTTAAGTCTCAAGCTAGCTGTAGTGATCATTTTGATCAATCATTACCTGTAATTATCCTCACTATATTCTTTTATGTGGTATTATGCAGGATGAAGATTTATGAAATGAAAAAAGGTGGACGCTATGGCATTGGGTTCATTGACCCAAATACCATTAATGAATACACATGGAAAATAGATCCATATCACGAAAAATGTGTAGAGGAAAGCATGCTACAGTTCTTCAAGGAACTCAAATACAATGAAGATATACTACTTCCTTACAACTTCCAGTGAGTCACACTGTCTTGTACTATAAATTCTGTTTTTCCCTACTAGCTATAGCTACATGTTTTTTGCTTATATATGCCCGCTTAATTAAGACATGCAAACGTGTGTGCATGCAGATTTCACTGGATCTTATTAATCATTAAAGTTGATGAAGGAACAGTTGAAGTACTAGACTCACTACTTAAGAAAGCAAGTGACTACACCATCATGAAGGGGATAGTCAACAGGTAATTTCAATCATTATTAACTATATCTCGGCCTATTTAATTAGTTCGTCATTTCCTGATAACAACTATTTAATAACCCATTTATTCATTTTCTTTGTCGGTGGGCAGGGCTTGGGCAAAGTTCATCAGGGCCACTCCAGGCCCATGGAAACAAAATCTGAAATGGTATCGACCCAAGGTAAGTAATTAAGTAGTACTAGCTAGCTGCCATCTCTTTAATTATCATGCTTGATTAATTATTATATTATCAAATTCCATTCTCGTAAAGGCCCTGAAGCAGGCGCCGGGGAATGATCTATGTGCATACTACGTTTGTGAGAACATTCGCATGATGGTGTCCGAAAGGAGCAAATCTCAAAGACAGGAGTGGGTACGATATCGATTGTCAGAACACTATTCACAATTTTTACACCATTATCGATATCTAGTCACACAACTAATACACATGCATATTGATCTCCTTCTTAACAGTTCAAAGAGGTGCGGGACAAGCTCCTAGCACGGGACCGCATAGAAGCAATTCAATAGGAAATAGCAGGATTTTTGCTCGACCAGGTCATAGATCCCAAAGGAGAATACTATTACCCGCTACCGCCCCCATGAACCACTTCCAATTGTTATCGTGCTCCGAAGGCACCAATTAGCTAGGCTAATGCCACTGGCTCCGAAGGCACCAATTAGGAGAAATTGTATATATATACATGTGTGTATATATGTGTGAATTAATTAATGGTGGTTGTGTGAGACATTCGATGATATATATATATATTATGATCGGTTCTACTGGAAATTTTATTTATATATATGCATAACGTGTACAATATGTACTATCGTAAAATACCAGCAAACGAAAAATAATTAAATGGAAAACACAAAATTAAATGAAAAAGAAATCATAAACCCAAAACCCCCCAACATTTTAATACTGGTTGGTGACACCAACCGGTACTAAAGGGCTCCCTGCCCCCGAAGCTGGCTCGTGCCACGTGGTTGCCCTTTAGCACCGGTTCGTGCTGCACCGGTACTAAGGGGGGGGCTTTAGTGCCTACATTTTAGCGCTGGTTACCAAACCGGCACTAAAGGGCCTTACGAACCGGTGCTATTGCCCGGTTCTGCACTAGTGTAGCAATGATGCGGACTGGGTCTGTGATCTGAGGATTATCCTCATTGCTGCACAGAAGAATTATGTCCTTGATGCATCGCTAGGTGTCGGACCTATTGCAGGAGCAAATGAAAACGTTATGAACGTTTGACAAGCTCGGTATGATGACTAGTTGATAGTTTAGTGCACCATGCTTTACGACTTAGTACCGGGACTTCAAAAATGTTTTGAACACCATGGAGCATATAAGATGTTCCAAGAGCTGAAATTGGTATTTCAGACTCATGCCCGGGTCAAGAGGTATGAGACCTCTGATAAGTACTTTTCCTACAAGATGGAGGAGAATAGCTCAACCAGTGAGCATGTGCTCAAAATGTCTGAGTACTACAATCGCTTGAATCAAGTGGGAGTTGATGTTCCAGATAAGATAGTGATTGACAGAGTTCTCTAGTCACTATCACCAAGTTACTGGAACTTCATGATGAACTATAATATGCAAGGGATGACGAAAACGATTCCCGAGCTCTTCGTGATGCTGAAATCGATGAAGGTAGAAATCACGAAAACATCAAATATTGATGATTGACAAGACCACTAGTTTCAAGTAAAAGGGCAAGGGAAAGAAAAGGGAAGTTCAAGAAGAATGACAAGCAAGTTGCCACTCCCATGAAGAAGCCCAAAGCTAGATCCAAGCCTGAAACTGAGTGCTTCTACTGCAAAGAAAATGATCACTGGAAGCGGAACTACCCCAAATACTTGGCGGATAAGAAGGATGGCAAAGTAAACAAAAGTATATTTGATATACATGTTATTGATGTGTACTTTACTAGTGTTCATAGTAACCCCAGGGTATTTGATACCGATTCAGTTGCTATGATTAGTAACTCGAAACAGGAGTTGCAAAATGAATAGGGACTAGTTAAGGGCAAGGTGACAATGTGTGTTGGAAATGATTCCAAGGTTGATAAGATCACCATCGCACACTCCTTTTACATTCGGGATTAGTGTTGAACCCAAAATAAATGTTATTTGGTTTTTGCGTTGAGCATGAATATGATTGGATCATGTTTATTGGAATACGATTATTCATTTAAGTCATAGAATAATTGTAGTTCTGTTTACATGAATAAAACCTTCTATGGTCATACACTTAATGGTTTATTAAATCTCGATCGTAGTGATACACATATTCATAATATTGATGCCAAAAGATGCAAAGTTGATAATGATAGTGCAACATACTTGTGGCACTACCGTTTAGGTCATATTGGTGTAAAGCGCATGAAGAAACTCCATGCGGATGGACTTTTGGAATCACTTGATTATGAATCACTTGATGCTTGCGAACCATGCCTCATGGGCAAGATGACTAAGACTCCGTTCTCCGGAAAAATGGAGCGAGCCATGACCTATTAGAAATAACACATACTGATGTATGTGATCCGATGAGTGTTGAGGCTCGCGGCGGGGATAGTTATTTTCTGACCTTCACAGATGATTTGAGCAGATATGGGTATATCTACTTAATGAAACATAAGTCTGAAACATTTGAAAAGTTCAAAGAATTTCAGAGTGAAGTGGAAAATCATCGTAACAAGAAAATAAAGTTTCCAAGTTCTGATCGAGGAGGCAAATATTTGAGTTACGAGTTTGGCCTTCATTTAAAAACAATGTGTAATAAGTTTCACAACTCGTGCCACCTGGAACACCACGGAGTAATGGTGTGTCCGTACGTCGTAACCGTACTTTATTAGATATGGTGCGATCTATGATGTCTCTTACCGATTTACCACTATCGTTTTAGGGTTATGCATTAGAGTCAGCTGCATTCACGTTAAATAGGACTCCGTCTAAAATCCATTGAGACAACAACGTATGAACGGGTTAGCAAGAAACCTAAGCTGTCGTTTCTTAAAGTTTGGGGTTGCGATGCTTATGTGAAAAGGTTTCAGCCTGACCCAAATCGGAGAAGTGCGTCTTTATAGGATACCCAAAAGAAACTGTTGGGTACACCTTCTATCATAGATCCGAAGGCAAGATCTTTGTTGCTAAGAGTGGATCCTTTCTAGAGAAGGAGTTTCTCTCGAAATAAGTGAGTGAGAGGAAAGTAGAACTTGATGAGGTAATTGTACCTGCTCCCTTATTGGAAAGTAGTTCATCACATAAATCAGTTCCAGTGATTCCTACACCAATTAGTGAGGAAGTTAATGATGATGATCATGAAACTTTTGATCAAGTTACTACCGAACCTCGTAGGTCAACCAGAGTAAGATCCGCACCAGAGTGGTACGGTAATCCTGTTCTGGAAGTCATGTTACTTGACCATGACGAACCTACGAACTATGAGGAAGCGATGATGAGCCCAGATTCCGCGAAATGGCTTAAGGCCATGAAATCTGAGATGGGATCCATGTATGAGAAGAAAGTATGGACTTTGATTGACTTGCCCGATGATCGGTGAGCCATTCACAATAAATGGATCTTCAAGAGGAAGACGGACGCTGATAGTAGTGTTACTATCTACAAAGCTCAAATTGTCGCAAAAGGTTTTCGACAAGTTCAAGGTGTTGACTACGATGAGATTTTCTCACTCCTATCGATGCTTAAAAGTATGTCCGAATCATGTTAGCAGTTGCCGCATTTTATGAAATCTGGCGAATGGATATCAAAACTACATTCCTTAATGGATTTATTAAAGAAGACTTGTATATGATGCAAACATAAGGTTTTGTCAATCCTAAAGGTGCTAACAAAGTGTGCAAGCTCCAGCGATCCATCTGTGGACTGGTGCAAGCATCTCGGAGTTGGAATATACGCTTTGATGAGTTGATCAAAGCATATAGTTTTATACAGACTTTTGGAGAAGCCTGTATTTACAAGAAAGTGAGTGGGAGCTCTGTAGCATTTCTGATATTATATGTGGATAACATATTGTTGATCGGAAATGATACTGAATTTTTGGATTGCATAAAAGGATACTTGAATAAGAATTTTTCAATGAAAGACCTCGGTAAAGCTGCTTACATATTGGGCATCAAAATCTATAGAGATAGATCAAAGACGCTTGATAAATTTTTCAATGAGTACATGCCTTGAAAAGTTTTTTGAAGTAGTTCAAAATGGAATAGTCAAAGAAGGAGTTCTTGCCTGTGTTGCAAGGTGTGAAGTTGAGTAAAGACTCAAGATCCGACCATGGCAGAAAATAGAAAGAGAATGAAAAGTCATTCCCTATGCATCAGTCATAGGTTCTATAAAGTATGCTATGTTGTGTACCAGACCTATTGTATACCTTAGCATGATTTTGGCAAGGGAGTACAATAGTGATCTAGGAGTAGATCACTGGACAGCGGTCAAAATTATCCTTATAGGACTAAGGAAATGTTTCTCGGTTATGGAGGTGATAAAAGAGTTCGTCATAAAGTGTTACGTCGATGCAAGTTTTTGACACCGATCTAGATGACCCTAAGTCTCGATCTAGATACATATTGAAAATGGGAGCAATTAGCTAGAGTAACTCCGTGCAGAGTATTGTAGACATAGAAATTTACAAAATACATACGGATCTGAATGTTGCAGACCCATAGACTAAACTTCTCTCACAAGCAAAACATGATCACTCTTTGGGTGTTAATCACATAGCGATGTGAACTAGATTATTGACTCTAGTAAACCCTTTGGGTATTAGTCACATGAAGATGTGAACTAATCACATAAAGATGTGAACTATTGGTGTGAAATCACATGACGATGTGAACTAGATTATTGACTCTAGTGCAAGTGGGAGACTAAATTAAATATGCCCTAGAGGCAATAATGAAGTTTTTATTTATATTTCCTTATATCAAGATAAATGTTTATTATTCATGCTAGACTTGTATTAACAGAAAACTTACTACATGTGTGAATACATAGACAAATAGAGTGTCACTAGTATGCCTCTACTTGACTAGCTCGTTAATCAAAGATGGCCAAGTTCCTAGCCATAGACATGAGTTGTCATTTGATGAACGGGATCACATCATTAGAGAATGATGTGATTGACTTGACCCATTCGTTAGATTAGCATTATGATTGCTTAGTTTATTGCTATTGCTTTCTCCATAACTTATACATGTTCCTATGACTATGAGATTATGCAACTCCCGAATATCGGAGGAACACTTAGTGTGCTATCAAACGTCACAACATAACTGGGTGATTATAAAGATGCTCTACAGGTGTCTCTGATGGTGTTTGTTGAGTTGGCATAGATCGAGATTACGATTTGTCACTCCGATTGTCGGAGAGGTATCTCTGGGCCTCTCGGTAATGTACATCACTATAAGCCTTGCAAGCAATGTGACTAATGAGTTAGTTACGAGATGTTGCATTACGGAACGAGTAAAGAGACTTGCCGGTAACGAGATTGAACTAGGTATGATGATACCGACGATCAAATCTCGGGCAAGTAACATACCGATGACAAAGGGAACAACATATGTTGTTATGCGGTTTGACCGATAAAGATCTTCGTAGAATATGTAGGAACCAATATGAGCATCCAGGTTCCGCTATTGGTTATTGTCCGGAGACGAGTCTCGGTCATGTCTACATAGTTCTCGAACCCGTAGGGTCCGCATGCGTAATGTTCGATGACGATCGATATTATGAGTTTATGTGTTTTGAAGTACTGAAGGTAGTTTGGAGTCCCGTATGTGATCACGGACATGATGAGGAGTCTCGAAATGGTCGAGACATGAAGATTGATATATTGGAAGGTTATGTTTGGACACCGGGATGGTTTCGGATGAGTTCGGGCATATACCGGAGTGCCGGGGGGTTACCGGAACCCCCGGGGGCTTAATGGGCCTACATGGGCTTTAGTGTAAGAGAGAGGAAGCGACCAAGAGGTGGGGGCGCGCCCCCCAAGCCCAATCCGAATTGGGAGGGGGGCCGGCCCCCCTTTCCTTCTTCTTCTCTTCCCCTTCCTTCCCCCTCCTATTAGTACTAGGAAAGGGGGGAAACCTACTCCTAGTAGGAGTAGGAATCCTCCCTTGGGGCGCACCATGAGGGCCGGCTGGCCCCCTCCTCCCCTCCTTTATATACGGGGGAGGAGGGCACCCCATAGACACAAAAAGTTGACGATTGTTTTAGCCGTGTGCGGTGCCCCCGTCCACAAATACACACCTCAGTCATATCGTCGTAGTGCTTAGGCGAAGGCCTACGCCGGTAACTTCATCATCACCGTCAACATGTCGTCATGTTGACGAAACTCGCCGTCGGCCTCAACTGGATCAAGAGTACGAGGGATGTCACCGAGTTGAACGTGTGCAGATCGCGGAGGTGCCGTGCGTTCAGTACTTGATCGGTTGGATCGCGAAGACGTTCGGCTACATCAACTGCGTTTCTTAACGCTTCCGCTTTCAGTCTATGAGGGTACCTAGACATACTCTCCCCTCTCGTTGTTATGCATCCCTAGATAGATCTTGCGTGATCATAGGAATTTTTTTGAAATACTGCGTTCCCCAACAAAAAATGCCCAGCTCGGCGAACAGGCAAACCAATCATGCCCCCCGCTCAAGGTGTCCAGCGATATCGCCGCTAATCTGCCGGGAATGGTGCCCGATACCAATCCTGGTGATTACCTGGGCGATGATGTAGAGTTTGAAACAATGGATGTGGACGAATTTAGATACCAGTACGGGAAGCCTCTCGTCAAAGATGGAAGTCCTCCTCTGACAACGATGATGCAAAGATTCCATCAATGGTACATGAAAACCTGCAGCGAGTCTGGGAAGGATACTTTGACGATGAGAATTAAAGAGGAGCACGACCTCGTTGGAACTGGTCTGTTCTCTGTTGAATTTGACGAGTTATTCCAGTTATACAATCAAAAGGCCCTCGACAAAGCACTTGTGACTTGCTACTGTCTGTAAGTACTACTTCTGTAACTAAGTCTCTATATATAGCTCAGCTCTTTCATTGCATGTGTATATATAATTATTCTTACTATATTATGCAGATTGAAGATCGTCGAATGCAGAAAAGCACAAATCTATGACATTGGGTTCATTAACCCAAATATCATACATGAATGGACGGTTCAAAAGAATATCACAGAAACCGAGGACAACTTCCTACAATCGTTGCTCAAAAATCAAAACAAAGATGAAATACTCTTTCCTTATAACTTCAAGTGAGTGTTACTGCCTTGTGCATATTCGGTTTCCCTTATTACTCGAGGTTATAGTAATGTAATTGATGAGTTATGCATGCGTGCGCAGCTTCCACTTTATTCTCCTAGAGATTAAGCTTGAGCGGGGAGTAGTAACCGTCTTAGACCCGAGACGAAAAAATCCCGAGGACTATGTGGACATGACTCAAATGCTCCACAAGTAAGTTAAATCGATCATTATCGCACCATATCGGCAACTTTGTTCATTTCTTGATATCAAGTAATTATTTTCTTCGTCTGGCAGGGTTTGGAAAGAGTTCACCGTAATTACTCCGGGACTGCCGAGCGAGTTGCGATTTACACACCCGGAAGTAAGTACTACTACCTAGTTCCGCGCATCTCCCATTGATTGTAGTTGGTTTCATCAATACCATTTAGCATGCTTGCTTATCAGTTTGGTTGAGCTCTATTTATCGTAAAGTGCTTGTGGCAAGAATCCGGGAATGATTTTTATCGATACTATGTTTGCGAGTTCATCTACAACGCGATGGCCTCTGATAAGCGGGGCTATTCTGAAAAACAATATGAAGTGCGTAAGCAAAAATATTCACAATTTTATTTTATTACCATCATTTGTGTTGAGTTTCATTCATATACATGTATTGACCCTCTTCTTCAATTTAGATCTGGCTGATGCGGGATGAACTCCTACCACAAGATCGCATACAATCAATTCAAGAGGAATTGGCGGTATTCTTTCTTGACCACGTCATCAATAAAGCCGGAGGATACCATGTGGAAATTGATAGACATGAGATGTTAGGAATTGTAAGAGATCTTATATTGTATATATGTAACTAGTAGCGTCGGATAGATATACGAAAATTTGTTGTTCGACAAATCTCTCGGAGAAAGAGAGGTGCACTCCTCTCTTTTATATGTTCATGATGATCTTGTGTAATTAATGGTTCCTTCATTTGCTTACTAGCTAGCGTGTCGAGTTCTCTCTATACGTATAGTAGCTAGCGTCGACCAAGCACGGAGATAAGAGAGGTCACTTCTCTTTATTAGCTAGCTAACACAATATATAAAACCCTTAAATTAGCCCTCCAAAACCCCCTAACCCCCCCCCTTTCAAAAAGAACAAAAACCCCTGCTCCTGACAACTGCTGACGCGTGGATGTCTTTTGGTCCCGGTTGGTGTTACCAACCGGGACTAAAGGTGCTCCTGCTTGGGCGTCCCGCAGTGGCCAAGTGGAGCCCTTTCTGCCCCGGTTCATAAGCGAACCGGGACTAAAGGTTTTGAGGTTTAGTCCCGGCCCTTTAGTCCCGGTTCTAGAACCGGGGCTAATTAATGGGCCTCTGGAACCGGGACAAATGGCCCGTTTTCTACTAGTGCTTGTATCCAGGGGCAGAGCTACGTTGGGGTAAAACCAGGTTGTGGGCCGCCCAACATAGCAACAAACAGTGAAGGATTAAGGAGGCCATGAAACAAAAGTTTGTGAGGTTAGCTTTAGTATGCTTGTTTGGCCTGCCTACAGAATTTTTTGTAGCTCCGCCATTGCTTGTATCCATCCATTTCCTATCAATAAGAACAAGACGTAGGGTTTTACACTAGTATATATGGCGGGTTGAAGGACGAGGAGTTAGAGCTCTCGGGTGCTCCGCACCCCTATACGTACAATACCAGAAAAAAAATACCGAGAAATTTGAAAAAAAAATATCTGGAATTTTGGCATATCAAACGTGGGTTCCCGATGTACTCCCGTTTGAAATTTGGTGAAAAAATACCAGGAAACGTATTCGCGGCAAAAAAGACAAATTTCATATGTATAGCAAAACACTGTTTTGGTACATTTTTTTCCGGGCTGTAATTCCTTCGCCATGGATAAGTTTTTTGGTATTTTTCACGAAACTTCACACGAAAGTAGATTGGGAAACCAGGTTTGACATCCCGAATTTTTGGATTTTTTTGATTTTATGGGAATTTTTTACGAATATTTTTCATATGTGGGTGCGGAGCACCCGAGAGCTCCTGTGTATTTTCCGCGGGTTGAACCTGTATAAAAACCCTTATGTCTTGTGTGATCCCTTGCTTGTGGAGAGAGAAAGTGTTTTAGCCCCTAGACAAACTCACAATTAACAAGGTATCCTCGATCCTGGTGTCTTAAGTACACGCTCCGACAGTGACTATGAGCAGCAATGATAACGGTGCACCTGGGTATGGTAATCTATTTACCATACTTTTAGTTGTGAGTCCATTGATTTTTGGGTTGACACAAGTCAGGTGTAAATATTCATCTATGTGTTGATATGTCTTTATTCTCTTCTTATCGGTCGCACGAGACTGCTTCATCTTGATGGAAAATGATTTGGATACTTCTGTTCATGGTGTTGGCATGGTAAATCTCAAGTTTACTTGAGAAAGATTGTACAATGGTCTGGACGTCCACAAAGCCACCCCTCTCCCCACCGCGGCCCACCCCTGCTCCCACGGTTTGCTTCCGATTTGTGAGAAACATGACGTCCGGACGGTAGGTTAATGGATTTGATTTCTGTAGTCAAATAGCAATTGCAGTGCGGGCTTGGATTGTTGATTGAGCAATGCAACAAGTGGTTCCCCGTTTTCAGGCACGTGATGAATACTCCCTCCGGTCCTTTTTACTTTGCATGTTAGAATTCTCTGAAGTCAAACTTCACAAAGTTTGACCGTATTTATATGAAAAAAAATATCAACATCTGCCATGGTAAAGTTATACAATATGAAACTTTAAGTCATGATACATCTATTGATATTAATTTTAGATTATGAATGTTGATACTTTTTTCTATAAAGTTGGTCAAACTTTATAAGGCTTGACTTTAGTCAAATCTTATATACGAACTAAAAATGACCGGAGGGAGTACATAGGCGCTCCCTAATTTGGGTAGGTTTTGCTCGGCCAAGTTCTTGTGATCCGATGAGTAGATATTTCTTCAAATGAAATGAATCCTCACTGCTGTAATATTGAATGGCGATGCAGCTTTGGCGACGACAGTGTCAGTGTGATCTGCGCGAGCTTGTAAATACGACGCAGGCAGCTGAGCTGAGCCGAGCTGCGATAGGGGAGTAACTTCACGACGTGCACTGTCTCTCCTCGTCAGCCACCATGAATGCCATGGCACCAACTTGCTTGCGTGCATGTGTATGGACGTGGTACCGCCTCATTTACTGGCTGCCGCAGAAGCGTTCCACAGGCACGCACACTTATTTGAAACCTAACGGCATTCCTGTCAGGTCATTTCCCCCACGAATGTGCGTGCTCCACGTATCTACCAGGACCATATGGCATTGACTCATGCAGAGAGATGCTCTAATAGTATGTGTACTGTTCTTCATGGCAATCTAGCATTTGGCACCAACCCATTGATCGATGATAGGAAATAGCTAGGGTTTGTTCATGGAAGGAAATATTGGAACTTCACAAATAGTAGTACTACATGAACTTGGTTGGGAGTAATGGTGGAAGCTCGTGGAATGGTCGAACATGGCAGCATGGCGCATGCACGCACGCATACGGTGCCTGAGGAAGCTAGCATGCATGCTCTTGGGTCTCGTACATTTATTCCTCCCACTGGGGGTACTGGTGGATGCACTCCATCCACGGGCCCAGCGCGTCGAGCCCGCCGGCGGCGACGTCGTCGGCGACTGCGACACGCTCCCACACGAGGCTGTTGGCCTTGAGCCCGCTCCCGATGCCGAGGTGCCACACCGTGTCGCCCTTGCGGACCCGCGCCTTGGCCTCCAGGTACGCCATCTGGTACCACAGCGACGCCGCCGACTGGTTCCCGAACCGGTGGAACGTCATCAGCGCCGCCTCCATCTCCCTCTCCCCCAGCCCCAGCCCCTTCCCCAGCCGCAGTATCATCGGCTTCCCCGAGGAAGGCAGGCAGAAGTGGTCCGACGCCGCGCGGAAGTTTGGCATTGGCGCGGAGGCGCCGGAGCTGCTGCCGGCGAGCTTGTCCTGCCCTCGTTGGCGCATCGACAGGAGCAGCGCGGCAGCGAAGCGTGCCTTCTCGCGCCACGGCAGGATGGAGAGGCTGAGTGTGAGGAGGTGCGCGCGGAGCAGCTCGCTGACCATGCGGCCGACGCCCTGGCCGAGCGTGAAGCCGGTGATGCCCTCGTCGTCCTCCTCCCGGTACCCCGCGCGGTAGCTCCGGTCGTTGGCCGTGGTGTTCGTGCGCGTCACGTTGACGAGCCGGTACTTCACCGGCACGGCCGTGCTGTTGGTCAGGAGCGCGGCGGAGCAGCCGGTGCGGAAGTTGCAGTTGAGGAGGAGCTTCCCGTGGTCCTTGCCGCAGTACCATCCCACCGTGAGGATCTCGGCGCTGACCACCACGGCGTACGTCAAGGCGTGCGCCCGTAGGAGGCCGGCCGCGACGTCGACGCCGATGGAGCCGGCGCTGCAGCCCATGCCTGAGAGGTTGAAGATCTTGACGTCGGCGCGCATCCGGTAGTGGTCGGCGATGATGGCGGCGAGCGAGGGCGCCGGGCAGAAGCCGCTGCAGTTGACGACGACAGCGCCGACGGCGGACGGCGGCACGCTGGTCTTTCTAAAGAGGTCGTCGAGGGCGGGGAAGAAGAGCATGTGCGCCTCCCGGATGGCGTGGGCGTGCGTGGACGCCGGCGGGAGGAAGTGCAGCGCGGGCGGGAGGTAGGTCTCGTTGCCCATGCCGCTGGAGCGGATGGCCTTGGTCATGAACTCGATGCTGCCGCGGTCGAAGAAGCCGCCGAGCTCCAGGTGCTCCAGCAGGGCGTCCAAGGGGAGCCGCAGCCGGCGAGGCGGCTTGAGGCAGGAGAAGTCGACGAGCCCGACCGCGCCCCCCGCGGCGCGGCGGCGGTAGCGGCCGAGGAGCAGCATCGCGGAGACCGGGACGAGGTAGAGCGTGAAGCTCCGCCGCAGCGCGAAGAGGAGGGCCTCGGCGAGGACGCAGAGGAGGAGGCCCGCGGCGGCGAGGAGGCCGTGGTAGGCCGCCACGAGGTGGTCCTTGTGCGCCATGTCCATGGCCATGCCGATGCCGTCGTGGGTGTCCGGGCCGGCTAAGCTGGCTTGGCTTCAGTGGCGCGCTGGGTGTGTGCGGGTGTGTGGAGCGAATGGAGGGTTTTATAGGGGTTCAGAGCACAGCAGGCCAGCTAACGAACCGGAGCTCGACCTCGACTACTTGGTCGACGTAGACCGTCACGGCTGTACGCACAGTGTAGTTAGCTAGTATTCTCGACACGGTCGAGGCGAGTGGCAACTTGGCGGGGCGACACTGGTGCACCCAACGGTGCCAGCCAGAGCAGTGCATGTGCAATGGGCGCCGCGCAGGCCAGGAGGAATTACTGCGGCGTCCGTCCCTTCAGATCACGACCAGACCATGGTCCGGGCCGTGCTAGTTGCACCTTGCTCGGCGCGCAATCAACAGCTAGCGAAACGGCTCGAGGTTTTAACTTTGGAATCACTGTTTCGTTTCGTGGTCACTGCTTACCACGTAGGTACGCCGTACGCGCAGAGGTGTTAATTGAGGGGTAAATGTAGCAGAGCCAAAAAAACCTGACGCCGGTCCCCGTGCATGTAAATGCATGTACGCATTATAAGTGACGCACGTACTATACAATGGCATCGGCCTCCCGCCTCCGTATGAGGTATTCTCGTGTCGGTGACCACTGACCAGAACGTCGATTATTCACCGGGACGTACTACGTCGCATGAGGCAATCCTGTCTCGGTGACGCTTGGTGTAACGTTGTTGAGGAGCCGCTGTTCTTCATGGGCAACAGGTTGGTTATATGTGCCGTCCGTCCACGTTGTTCCAGGTGCATTGGCGACAGCAACATCGTCTTCTTCGGTAACCTCTTTCTTCGAGACTCGTGAGGAAAGTCATTGACTTGGTTTGGTGATGCTAGCATGACTGCCTATCTAGACATTCTTTGTCGGTGTCAAAACCGGCGGATCTCGGGTAAGGGGTCTCGAACTGTGCGTCTAGGCGGATGGTAACAGAAGGCAGGGGACACGATGTTTTACCCAGGTTCGGGCCCTTTTGATGGAGGTAAAACCCTACGTCCTGCTTGAGTAATATTGATGATATGGGTAGTACAAAAGTAGATTTACCACAAGATCAAGGAGGCTAAACCCTAAAAGCTAGCCTATGGTATGATTGTTGTTCGTCCTACGGACTAAAACTCTTCGGTTTATATAGACACCGGGGGTGCTAGGGTTACACAGAGTCGGTTACAATGGTAGGAGATCTACATATCCATATCACCAAGCTTGCCTTCCACGCTAAGTAAAGTCTCTTTCGGACACGGGACGAAGTCTTCAATCTTGTATCTTCATAGTCCAGGAGTCCGGCTGAAGGTATAGTCCGGCTATCTGGACACCCCCTAATCCAGGACTCCCTTAGTAGCCCCTGAACCAGGCTTCAATGACGACGAGTCCGGCGCGCAGATTGTCTTCGGCATTGCAAGGCGGGTTTCTCCTCCAAGTACTTCATAGAAGATTTTGAACACAAAGGTAGTGTCCGGCTCTGCAAAATAAGTTTCCGCATATTGCCATAGAGAAAATAATATTTACACAAATCTAATCTGTTGACGTATTCCGTAGCGTGACATCACACCACGGCCAAGTCTTTCGAATCGTTTTACTGTCCCACCTCAGCGCGTTTAGCGAGGCGGGTTCTTGGCACGTCTTGTCAAAGCAGAGATCGTGTCCCCTTATTCCGGAATTCTCATCAATACGGGCGTGGGTAACCCAACCGCGCCATTGATTACGGCGCTTGGGAGATAAGTGAGTTTTACCAGGCTGGTGGGGACGCATAGCCGCGTCCACCCATATAAGGGGATAAGGATCCACCTTTTCATCCACGCCTTCTTCCTCCTTTGCCTATCCATTTTCGCGCACTCGAGCTCCAGCGCCCAAGTCCGCACACCCCACCTCAACCTTCTCCAGCCATGTCCGGAGCGGGAGGCAAGTGGATGGTCTCCTCCGTCACGGAGGGACCCATCAAAAGACTGAGGAAGGCCGGATACTTATCTAACGACATTGCGCACCGGCTTCCCGAGGAGGGGCAGCTCATCCCCACCCCTAGGCCCCATGAGAGGGTGGTGTTCCTCCCCCATTTCCTCCGCGGACTGGGCTTCCCTCTCCACCCATTTGTCTGGGGGCTCATGTTCTACTATGGCCTGGATTTTCACGATCTGGCCCCGAACTTTGTCCTCAACATCTCGGCGTTTATCGTCGTGTGCGAGGCCTTCTTCTGCATCCGCCCCCATTTCGGCCTATGGCTCAAGACTTTCAATGTCAAGCCGAAGATGGTGCGCGGCACCCAGGCGGAGTGCGGAGGCGCCATGGTGGGCAAGATGCCCAACGTCCTATGGCTCGAGGGCTCCTTCATGGAGTCCCTAAAGGGGTGGCAATCAGGATGGCTTTACATCACCGAGCCGCGCGACCCTGAATGGGTCGCAGCCCCCGAGTTTCGATCCGGACCCCCGACGCGGCTCGCCTCCTAGAAAGAGACGGGCCTATCGTGGGGTAAAAAAGGAGAGCTGACCGGACTCCAAACATGCGTCCAAACCCTGGTGGACAAGAAGCTCAAACTTGTCAACGTAGTCCAGGTTATGCTCATCCGCCGGATCCTCCCGTGTCAACAACGGGCTTTCAACCTATGGGAGTTCGACCCGGCGCGTCACCGAACTCTGAGCAGGCTCTTTGATACGACGTACGAAGATGCCTGGAAGGTGCTTTTCAAGGGCGCCGAGGCCCCCGCATCTGCTACCGAGGATCGCGGATTTAGCACGCAGCGTCACGCTCGTGCGGTAAGCTGTTTTTACCTTTTACAGGGTATTAGTTTTTCATGGTTTGACTCCATGCGGAATCTAAGCTCCCTTACCTTTGACAGGATTGGCAGGAGACGTCCGGACAGATCAACTGTCCGGCTCCTTTGCTCGAAGGCCCAGTGGACGCTCGCTTGGCGAAGCTGCTGGTTCCGGCACCCTATGTGGTGCCGGAGAAGAAGGCCACGGGGACTCGAAAGAGTGCCCGGCGCCAGGAGGTGTCGGATTCATCATCCGACGACTCCAAGGCGCACTCCTGCCATGAATACGAGGAGGAGGAAGAAGAGACATCCCCCCTCCAGCGGGGGGAGGGAAGAAAAGGAAGGCCGCCCCAACTGGGGAGGCCGAAGGGTCCAAGAAGGGGAAGACCCCTCCTCCGGACTACTCCACCAACGCCGACGACAGCGAAGAGGAGTGGCCGCACAGGGCCAAGCCCCTGGTGAGATCGTAAGTATCCGGATACCAGAGTGATTCATCGTATTCCCCCATTGCACAACTTTTCCTTACGTCGAACATGTCTATGCAGTCCGCCCAAGGCCGGGCTCGACGAGTCGTCGAGCGGCTCCCTGGATTCATCGGATGTGAATTCGCTCTCGGCGGCTACCTCCCCCCACCCTATGGACGACGCCGAGGTGGCGTCCCAACAGGTTCCAACCCAGGAGGAGGTGGTCCTGGAGGTGCCGCAAGGCGACCTCCTGGACTCCAGGCGTGAAGGGGATAGAACCCCCAAGGGCTCTAAGTCCGGCTTTGAGACGGACACCGCGCCGGAAGCTTCAACGGTTCCGGACTCCGGTAGGCAGCCTCCTTCCAAGAGGAGCAATCCTACCGAGCCGGTGACCTCCGTCCAACCGGAGGCACCGGACAATTTGCTGGAGGTGCTTAACGGCGCCTCCATCGACGAGGAGCACCGCACTATTATGAGTGCGGTGATCCAAAAGGTTCAGTCCGCCAAGAGTGGACTGACTGAAGCCTGTGCCAGTCTTCTAACAGGCTTTGAGGTAAAAAAATATGTAAAAATATTACCGCATAGACAGTAACCCCTGATGCTCTGTTTGGCGTTCAGAAAGAAAAGCCGAATAGAGGATCTAATAACATTCGCAGGAGTCTAACATAATCAAGTCAATATGCGTATGCAGGCTTCGCTGCTGGCCTCCGCCGCACTGACTACGGAGGTGGATACGCTGAAGCAAAACCTCGCGCGGTCCGAGAACGAGCTCGGCCATGCCAAGAGGCAACTCAAGGAGACGGAAGGTAAGTAATACCTTGCGCAAGTATATAGAGAAGATGTGGTTGCAAAAAATGACAGGATCAATGTGCTATTATAGGGGCCACGACCGAGGTGACGACCCTTAAGAAAGCGCTGTCCGAGGCCCAAAACAGAGCGGCCGCGGAGCACATAGAGAGAGGGAAGCAGGAGGCGCGGGTAGAGGAGGTGCAGAAAGAGCTCCAGGCTCTCGTGAAAAAACACGAGAGTTTGGAGCTTGACTCGAAGACGCAAGTGTCCGAGCTTGCGGCAGCCCTCGAAAGCGCGAAGTCTGCCAAGGCCGAAGCCCATAAAGCCCTCCAAGAAATTGGAGATATGAAGAAGATAGCGGCGGGTAAGGCATTCATTATGCAAAGCAAGCACGTGAAAGTGAATTACTTGTTACTTACCCGAGTCCGGAGCTCTCCAGGAACATTCGCAGATTTGCCCCGTAGTGCGTCTGATGCCGCCGCCTACTACCGAGCCGAGGAGGGGAGCTCAACAGAGAAGGTGTTCTGGTCTCAGTATGCTGAGGCCGGACACCTGGTGCCTTTGAGCGACCAGCTGAAGCAAATGGTCGAGCTCCACAAGGTGGCCGAACAGGCCATAAAGGGCCTCATAGTTCGGCTTTGGCCTGGAGAGGCTCTGCCTAGGAGCTACTTCGGGATGGTGAGGCTACTGGTGGATGCCCGTCCACGGCTTGAAGTAATCAAGCGCTCCGTCTGCATCGAAGGTGCCCGTAGGGCGCTTGCCCGTGCTAAAGTGCACTGGGGCAAGATGGATGCAGAGAAGCTGGTGAAGGACGGGCCACCGCCGGGCAAGGAGCATCGCGTCCCGGAAGCGTATTATGAGGGCGTCCTGAAGGGTGCCCGCCTTATAGCGGATGAATG
This sequence comes from Triticum urartu, assembly GCF_003073215.2. Lineage (NCBI taxonomy): Eukaryota > Viridiplantae > Streptophyta > Magnoliopsida > Poales > Poaceae > Triticum > Triticum urartu. The sequence goes on along the minus strand of NC_053026.1, from coordinate 494,612,934 downwards.
CTCCAAAGATGTAATATTTGAGTAAACTCGCATTTGTGATCCTGTATGTTGAAAACTTGTTCATATGCGCTAAGCAACGCTTTTGAATTTAAAATATTACCTTCTGTGCGGCCGTTTATCAAATTTGAGAGATGGCGAGTCGTCAGCTTCTGCCCCCATGCCACGAGTGCTGGGGTGTTCGGGATAAACATGAGCGCTCTTTTTCCCATTCTTGGGTCCTTCGAGGGAGGACACAACGAACAAGGCAATCGGACTATAATGCTTGAACACTCTCACTTAGCCATAGAATTCTATAATTTTAAATTTCGGCGAAGCCCCTAGTATTCGGAAGACCGAGTTCGGGGCGCTATCCACGCCTAGGCCGGACAAAGCCGACTCCTCACTCTAAGCGGCATAAGTCTTTAGGGACTCGAAAACCTCTCGAACAGCGACCAGCTCTCGCCTCATCATGACGGTTAGTTTTAGCTTTCTCTACTGAGGTGCTTAGCCCAGCTCAACTGGGGCACAATCGCAGTAGTTCTCCTAGTGCTACCTTAGCCGATATAACGGAACGTAAGGTACCAAAACATAGGAGCCGGGCAAACCCAACTATTGACCCAAGACATGATTCGGAGCCGATGCATATAATGCTATAAGTTCGGGGTGCCACACTTGTGAAAGTGTTCGGACTTCTCACACCATATTGTGGGGTATTTAAGCCGCTGGTGTATTGGCCGTACCAAAGTGTACGGGTGCAACATGTCATTAATGAACATATATTCGTAAAAAAGTAATGCAATAATAGACGGAAGCTATGCATTGTTTATTTAAAAAAGATGTGATCAAAGCAAAACGGTACAAATACTGCAATAAGAAAAAGATGGGAATATTTAACATGTCCTTTCCAGGGGCAAGCTGCGGAATGTTATGTGAAACAGGTATACTGCTCATTATAGAGACCACCTTAAAGTTCCCTAGTGCGGCGTAGCTTTCTGCTTCCCTGGTTGTATCGTTTGTGCGGCAATTGTACTGCCGGACAAGCCTTCCGAAGAATGGAGTCCTGAAAATAAGAGAAAATTAAGAAATCGGCAGCCCCTAGTGCGGTTTAAGCCGCGTTTCGGGCGTGCCGTGATGGTGCCCCTACCCCTGTGCCCATGGTATTTCCAGAGCGTAGTTATGTACGCGCAACACTGGTTTCGCAAGTTTGCGAGGGCTGGGGTTGGAGCCGCATTGCTACGCTTGCTCGGAACGTGCCAGGCGGTCTTGTTGTAGGTTACTCCGGGCGCGCTTGACGGTGTCCAGACGTTTAATGACCGGACTGGAGAATTGCCTTGAGAGGCTGCTTTGTACTTCCGCTACGATAGCCGCCGTATGCTCCTCTGTTTGGAGAGAGCGTTCGGTGTTTCCATTGACCGTGATGACTCCTCGAGGGCCTGGCATCTTGAGCTTGAGGTATGCGTAGTGCGGCACTGCATTGAACTTGGCAAATGCAGTTCACCCGAGCAGTGCGTGATAGCCACTGCGGAACGGGACTATGTCGAAGATTAACTCCTCGCTTCGGAAATTATTCGGAGATCCGAAGATCACTTCAAGTGTGACTGAGCCAGTACAGTTGGCCTCTACACCTGGCATGACGCCTTTAAAGGCCATTTTAGTGGGTTTGATCCTCGAGGGATCGATGCCCATTTCCCGCACTGTATCCTGGTAAAGCAGGTTCAGGCTGCTGCCGCCGTCCATAAGGACTCTAGTGAGGTGAAATCCGTCAATAATTAGGTCTAGAACCAATGCGGCGAATCCGCCATGACGGATGCTAGTGGGGTGGTCCCTTCGATCAAAAGTGATCAGGCAGGAACACCATGGGTTGAACTTTGGGGCGACTGGCTCCATCGCATATACGTCCCTTAGCGCACGCTTCCACTCCCTCTTGGGGACATGGGTTGCGTATATCATGTTCACCGTCCGCACTTGTGGGGGAAAACCTTTCTGTCCACTGTTGTTCAGCGGCCGGGGCTCCTCCTCGTCGTCGCTATGCAGCCCCTTGTCTTTGCTTTCGGCATTTAACTTGCCTGCCTGCTTGAACACTCAACAAACTCTGTTGGTGTGATTGGCTGGTTTTTCGGGGGTGCCATGTATTTGGCATGAGCGGTCGAGTATTCAGTCCAAGCTGGACGGGCCCGGAGTATTTCTTTTGAATGGCTTTTTCCGCTGACTGGGTTTACAGCCTTTGAATCCGGCATTAACTGCCGTATCCTCAGCATTGTCGCCGTTAATGCGGCGCTTTTGCTTGTTGCGACGCGACCTGCCACTACTGTCCTTGGTATCCGAATTACCAAGGCTCTTGGTCATGTTATTGCTGCGAGCTAGCCAGCTGTCTTCTCCCGCGCAAAAGCGGGCCATAAGTGTCGTGAGGGCTGCCATAGATTTCGGTTTTTCCTGTCCTAGGTGCCGTGCAAGCCACTCGTTGCGGATGTTATGCTTGAAGGCTGCTAGGGCCTATGCGTCCGGACAGTCGACGATTTGATTTTTCTTGGTTAGGAACCGTGTCCATAATTGTCTGGCCGATTCCTCTGGCTGCTGAATTATGTGGCTTAGGTCATCGGCGTCTGGTGTTCGCACATAAGTGCCCTGGAAATTGTCGAGGAATGCCGTTTCCAGGTCCTCCCAACAACCAATTGATTCTGCTGGCAAGCTGTTAAGCCAATGCCGAGCTGGTCCTTTAAGCTTGAGTGGGAGGTATTTGATGGCGTGTAGGTCATCACCGCAGGCCATGTGGATATGAAGGAGATAGTCCTCGATCCATACCGCAGGATCTGTTGTGCCATCGTATGATTCGATGTTCACGGGTTTGAAACCCTCGGGGATTTGATGATCCATGACTTCATCTGTGAAGCATAGTGGGTGTGCGGCGCCTCTGTATTGGGCTATATCACGACGCAACTCAAACGAGCTTTGTCTACTGTGTTCGGCCCGACCGGATTTACTGTATCCGAAGTGATGGTTACTGTCTCGTGCCGTGGGGCACCCACGCGATCTGTAGATCGATCTTGTTTGCCTTGCCTTGTCCTCCAATATATCTCACAGGTCTGGCACGTTTTCCCGTGCCTTGGTATTTTTTGATCGGCGCCGGGGTGCGGCTAGAGTGGAGGGCCGAGAGGCCTCTCTGTCGCGGCCACGGGGTGGCCGGTCGGCCGCATCATGCGCTGGTGATGTAGGTTTAAATGCTTCCTCCTCTAATCGTGGTAGCAACCTGCGCTTTGGGTAGCTCTTGGAGGGGCGTTCGAGTTCATACTCTTCGGCCGCAAGGACTTCAGTCCATCTGACGGCTAGAAAATCTTCATCAGCTCTAAGCTGTTGCTGTTTTTTCTTGTGGCTGCTCGCCGTGGCCATAAGCCTGCATTTAAAACGCTCTTGTTCGACGGGATCCTCCGGCATGACAAATTCATCGTCGTCGAGGCTTGCCTCGTCTTTGGAGGGAGGCATATAATTATCGTCCTCGACCTCTCTGTCTGCCGCTCTTTCATGAGGGCTGGCTTCTCCATCCTCCTATGCTGAATCTTGCTGGAGGTGGTTGTCTTCGGCACTGTCCAGGGTGTTATTATCTCCCGTGCCAGAATCACCGTTTTTGCTTTGGCGTGATTTAGAGCGGCGTCGCTGACGCCGGCGCTTAGGCTGCTTCTTGGAGGGGTCATCCTCCGCTGTGCCATCGCCATTACCTTCTTTTGGGGTGTCCACCATGTATATATCATACGACGAGGTGGCTTTCCAGTGCCCTATAGGCGCCGATTCTTGATCGTCTCCTGCATTGGCGTCCATACCGTCGATGTCTTCGGAGTCGAAGTCGAGCATGTTGGTTAAATCATCGACGGTGGCTACGAAGTGGGCGGTGGGTGGGCTTTAAATTTCTTCATCATCCGCGTCCCAACCTTGCTGACCATAGTCCGGCCAGGACTCTCCTGATAAAGAGAGAGACTTTAGTGAATTCAGAATATCGCGGAAGGGCGAGTGCTGAAAGATGTTCGCGGCGGTGAACTCCATGATCGGCGCCCAATCGGGTTTGATTGGTAGGGGCGCGGAGGGCTCGGAGTCTGGAGAGGGGTCCGGCTCCTTGGAGTCACGGGCTTCGCAGAGAATAGGGCTGGTGTTCGGCTCGATCGCCGTAGAGATTGCAGCCCCCGAGGCGGTGTCCAACCACCCATCCTCGATTGGCGCAGTTGGCTCCAAATTAAGGGCCAGAGCTGATGCGGGTGCGGCCTCCAAGGCACTGTTCGGCGGCAGAGCTAGATCATGCCCATCGAGACAGTGCGGCGCGCTCGGCTGCGGCTCGAATCCGTCGAAGATCAAGTCTCCCCAGAGGTCAGCCGTGTAGCTCAAACTTCCAAATCTGACCTGATGGCCAGGGGCGTAGCTTTTGATCTGCTCCAGATGGCCAAGCGAATTGGCCCGCAGTGCAAAGCCACCGAATATGAAGATCTGTCCAGGGAGAAAGGTCTCACCTTGGATCGCATCGCTGTTGATGATCGGAGAAGCCATCGGGCCTAAAAGTGACGACACAGAGGAACTCTCAATGAAAGCACCTATGTCGGTGTCAAAACCGGCGGATCTCGGGTAGGGGGTCCCGAACTGTGCGTCTAGGTGGATGGTAACAGGAGGCAGGGGACATGATGTTTTACCCAGGTTTGGGCCCTCTTGATGGAGGTAAAACCCTACGTCCTGCTTGATTAATATTGATGATATGGGTAGTACAAGAGTAGATCTACCACGAGATCAAGGAGGCTAAACCCTAGAAGCTAGCCTATGGTATGATTGTTGTTCGTCCTACGGACTAAAACCCTCTGGTTTATATAGACATGGGGGGGCTAGGGTTACACAGAGTCGGTTACAATGGTAGGAGATCTACATATCCGTATCGCCAAGCTTGCCTTCCACGCCAAGGAAAGTCCCTTCCGGACATGGGACGAAGTCTTGAATCTTGTATCTTCATAGTCCAGGAGTCCGGCTGAAGGTATAGTCCGGCTATCCGGACACCCCCTAATCCAGGACTCCCTCACCCCCCCTCCCACACAGATATGCTTAGCGTGATTGCCAATCTTCGTTGTTTGTCTACAAGTACTACAATGCTCTTTACAACTCTATCTTAGTGTGATTGACATCTTCCTCGTACGACACATGCTCTTTACAACTTTATTCTAGGTTTCAGTTATGAAGAATGCAACATGCAAGAACAAGCTTAACCTAGGTGAGGAATGAGTGGATGACTTATGATCCAGGATCTTAAATTTATTCTTCAGAGCTCCAAATGCCCTCTCAACCTTAACTCTAAGGCTAGAATGTTTGAGATTGAACAATTAATGTGAAGTCCTAGGATAGTTTCTAGAAGAGAACTCGTTCAAATGGTAACTAGTTTTAGTGAAGGGTGCAAAAACACTAGGCCTACATGCAAATCCAACATCTCCTAGGTAAAACTTACCATTAGGCATATTGATGCCATCAGTTCGAGCCATGTTGGCAGCAAGAATGTTAGCATCATAGGATGATCATTCCTTGAATTAGGTAACAAGAGTGTTTTCTCTTTCGAAACTGCATGGTTCGAGAGAGAGGACTTCCTTGAATTGGTTGAAAGGGAGTGGGCGGTAGAGCAACGGGGCACATCTAATATAGAGAGATGGCAATACAAAATTAGACACCTTAGACAGTTCTTGAGAGGCTGGGCTAAGAATATTAGTGGAGCTTATAGACTTGAGAAGGAAAGACTACTCAAGTTGATAGATGATCTAGACATTAAGGCAGAAAGTATGAATCTAGACATCAATGATCGGGTTGCTAAGAGAGAAGCTGAGGTCAGTCTGACGAAGCTTCTTAGAGAGGAAGAAATGAAGTGGGCGCTTAGAGCAAAAGTGTGGCGCGTTGTACAAGGGGATAACAACACACAATTTTTCCATATGATTGCAAATGGAAAACATAGGAAAAAGAAAATAATCCAGCTTGAACAGGATGAGGGTACGATTGTAGGTCATGAGAACCTAAAGCTGTACATCACTAACTATTATAAACAATTGTTTGGGGATCCAGTTGAGAATTTTGTCAGTCTGGATGAGGCAAGAGTAGATGACATCCCTCAACTTCGGAATGACGAGAATGAGATCCTCACAGCTCCTTTTTCTGAGAAGGAGGTATATGAGGCGATTGCTCAAATGAAAAACAATAAAGCACCTGGTCCGGATGGTTTTCCAGCTGAATTCTATAAGAAGTGTTGGGGTATCATTAAAGGAGATTTGATGCCTATGTTTCATGATCTCTTTAATGGGCACTTACAACTTTTCAAATTAAATTTTGGAACTACCACTTTATTGCCAAAGAAGGAGGAAGCAATCCACATTGAGCAATTTAGACCGATATGTCTACTCAATGTGAGTTTTAAAATTTTCACGAAAGTTGGCACAAACCGTCTTACACAGATTGCGCATACGGTGGTTCAGCCAACGCAGACTGCTTTCATGCCAGGGTGACATATCCTAGAAGGGGTGGTTGTCCTACATGAGACCCTTCATGAAATCCACTCGAAGAAACTCGATGGAGTGATTTTCAAGGTGTATTTCGAAAAGGCTTATGATAAAGTCAAATGGCCTTTTCTGCAACAGGCCTTGCGCATGAAAGGATTTGATGAAGCCTGGAGAAAGCAGGTTGAATCCTTTGTGCAGGGAGGCAGCGTTGGTATTAAAGTGAATGATGATATTGGTCATTAATTTCAGATGCTTAAGGGATTAAGACAAGGTGATCCCATGTCTCCAGTTATGTTCAATGTTGTTGCCGACATGTTGACCGTTCTTGTTAATAGGGCGAAACAAGAAGGCCAAGTAGGAGGTCTAATCCCACATTTGGTGGATGGTGGGGCTTCCATCCTATAGTATGCGGATGACACAATTATTTTTATGGAACATGACCTTGCGAAAGCAAGGAACATGAAGTTAGTGCTTTGCTTGATCGAACAACTATCCGGAATTAAGATTAATTTTAATAAGAGCGAATCGTTCTGCTTTGGACGCGCCAAGGAGGAACAAGAAAGCTATAAACAGTTGTTCGGATGTGAATTAGGTGCGCTTCCCTTTACGTATCTAGGGATACCAATTCACCATCGCAAACTAACTAACAAAGAATGGAAGTGTATTGAGGATCGGTTTGAGAAGAAACTAAGTTGCTGGAAAGGCAAACTTTTATCTTATGGAGGAAGATTAATTCTTATTAACTCGGTTCTGACTAGCATGCCGATGTTCCTCCTTTCTTTCTTTGAAGTACCAGTAGGAGTACGGAAAAGATTAGACTTTTACCGATCCAGATTGTTTTGGCAAATGGATGAGAACAAGGCTAAATATAGGCTTGCCGGGTGGGATATAATTTGTAGACCGAAGGACCAGGGTGGCTTGGGTGTTGAGAATTTAGAGGTAAAAAATAGATGCTTGCTGAGCAAATGGTTATATCGTCTTTCAGTAGAGACAGAGGGTGTGTGGCTGCAGTTATTGCATAACAAATACTTATATGCGAAGTCTTTGGCTCACGTAACGGCACAACCCACCGACTCACCGTTTTGGAAAGGACTTATGAGGACGAAAGTTGCTTTCTTTAACAGAGTGAAATTTAGAGTAGGGAATGGGCAAGGAACTAGATTCTGGGAGGATACCTGGTTAGGGGACACTCCATTAGCGTTGCAGTATCCAAGTTTATATAACATTGCACAACGGAAAGATGTTTCGGTTGCTTCAGTGTTACAGTACAGTCCGCTCAATATTCATTTTAGACGGGCACTTGTAGGTCCACGTTGGGATACATGGTTGCATCTCGTGCGTAGATTAATGGATATTAATCCGTCGGATGCCAATGACATGATAGTTTGGAAGTTAACGGTGTCAGGAGTCTTCACGGTTAAAACTATGTATACGGATTTAATCAATACCGGAGACATCCCAAGGTCGGGCCATATTTGGAGGATTAAAGTGCCGTTGAAAATAAAAGTGTTTATGTGGTTTGTTCACAAAGGTGTCATTTTAACCAAAGATAACCTAGCCAAACGTAATTGGGTAGGGAGTTCCCGTTGTTGCTTTTGTGATCAAAACGAAACAATTGAACATTTGTTTATCAAATGTCCGCTTTCTAGGTTACTCTGGAGAACTATTCATGTGGCTTTTAATGTCAATCCGCCAACTTCAATATCACAATTCTTTCATAACTGGCTGAACGGGGTGAGACCTCAGACAGCAGCACAAATCAGAGTCGGAGCATGTGCGTTGCTTTGGGCTATATGGAATTGTCGGAATGACATGGCTTTTAACAGACAACACATTACTAATTTTTTGTAGGTCATCTTCAGAGCGTCTACATGGATCCGTACATGGTCCTTGTTGAGCCATACGGACCACAGGGCGCACATGGCTATTGGGTGCAACCGATGGGAAACGGTTGCACGGGATACTTACAACCGATATGGATGGCGGTTCAGTAATAGGTTAGGTGTGTAGGCAGCTTAAGCTATTTTAGCTGGTTGTGGCTTTTTTGTTTTGGCCGCGTGTGGCATTGGTTTCTTTATGATATTTTGAGAATGCTTGAGGAGACTTTTGGACCTCTTTGATTTTTAATAAAATGGTTGTGTGCATCAACGTGATGTAGAGGCCGGGGGTTATGCCTCCTTTTCTAAAAAAAGGATGATCATTCCTAGCCAGCTAACACATATGTGAACTTCGGATCAAAATCAACAATAGCAAGAACATTCTGACTTGTGTAGTGCTTTGTAGCAGTCACATGAGTACTATCTGTTATGCCAATACAGTCCTGTGATGTCACGACAAAAGTGTTCTGACTATCAGAACAACAGAAGCATGTCAACGCATTAACTACGAGTAGTGCTCACCTTTAGATAGGGATACCATCTGGGGCTTGTGTGAATCTTGTTAGGAGTTTGCCTAGTTGATGCCTTGATCATCTCTCCTCTAAGCTCGCAACATCATACAAAACTTGTTTGAAATACCTTGAAATGGTCTCTATTGATCTCCTGAACATGATGTGAATAACCCCGAACCTCTGATTATGACATACGACATGAAGGAACATGGCAACTTGCTCTTCCACAAAGATATGGATGCTATCTTCTATCAGCGCACTGTTCGTAAACGTCTCCACAAGTTTGGCAAAAGGTGTTATTCACATTCGGAGCATGTTCACATCGTCTATGTCATTGCAGTTCTAGATGTAGTTCAGATACACCATCCTCTCCCTATCTCGGCTTAACATTGGACCATAGCAGATGATAGGTTTATCACTCTGATGAACAGCTCTCTTGTGGACTAACAAGACCTAGCACTGAATCATAGCTATTAGTGTTGTGGTAAGCAATGGCGAAATCGACCTTCACAGTAGCTAACGACCTAATAGAGGAGGGGGTTGTATGCTGCTTACCTTCTTTGGAGACAGCCACTCGCCCATGGTGCAGACGAGGAAGATGAGACAAAGTCGGAGATGAAGGAGATAAGCAGGTCCTGCTGCCGAAGATTGAAGTTGTCGCCTTTGTCGCCGCTTCTGCACATCTGAGTTACTGCTACTGATCATGGCAAGAACTCAGCCTGGGTTTGTCCTAGCTCTAGAGTAGAGCTAGTAAATTGGGGGTGGGGTGATTCTAGAATTTGTGCCTTCCCACGTCGGCTCATTTTCATCTCCTGCCATCTCCGCGATTAATACCCTGCACCGTCGCGTACGCCGTTCCCCCCTTTTTGTGCTCGACTCGGTCTGACTCGCTGGAAAAGGCCAATTAGAGCGTTCCTAGCGAACCAGGCTCTAGGCCGCTTTAAGTTTCATGCGTGTGCGAGCCAGGCCCCCGTGTACTGTTGGAAATATGCCCTAGAGGTAATAATATTGTATTATTATATTTCCTTGTTTATAATTAAGAGTTTATATTCTATGCTATAACTATATTAGCATGGAATATGCTATTCAGTGGAAAACTCATATGCACGTGTGGAATGATAAACGGTAAAAATCTGATTTCTAGTCTCGCCTCTAAGACTAGCTAGCTCAAGTGTTGTTAGCGATCATGTTTTCCGGATCCTGAGATATCGTTAAGTGTAACTATAGTCTCAAAGCAACATTGAGAATATAATGTTAGAAGAACGGTCATATTGAATTGGCCCAAACTTGATTGCTTACTTTGAGATACTATCGTCAGAAGTCAATCGTTATAACAAGGGGAGTTAATATATGCTTTATTCGTTAGACCATGAGAGTATCGTAGTCACTTCTTACCGCGTGATGGACTCTGGGGTTGCTCAAACGTCATCTATAACACGGTGATCATAACGACAACTTACAGGTTCATGGGAAGTTTGACCAGGGACTACTTTGCTCAAGAGTATGCCCCTCCGACGATGGAGAGATATTCTCAATGCCCTCTCGGTGTGACGGTATCCATCATCGTCCGGCAAGACACAGGTGACTAGGTCACAGGGATGCCGGAACATGTCAACGCGAAAGGAGAACAAACTCGGTAGTGACGAGACCGATATAGTGAGCATGAGAATGACTCACGAGGATACATATACATCTCACCTCGGGTTTTCTAAAGTATCGTAAAGGAAAGGGAATAACACATGATAACCAAAGGTTCAGTCGAATTTCAATCGTATACTCATAGGGATCGATATGGACGTCCAAGGTTTCGCTATCGGTCATTGAACGAAAGGGGTTTTGTTCTTGTCTATGTTTTACCGAATCTACAAGGTCACAAACTTAAGTTAATCACGATCTGTTGAGTGCCAGTAGGGCAGGAGTAATGAGGAAATATTTATGATATAATTTCATTAATATTCGAAATAGTTTCAAGAGGAAGAAGAAGCATTTCGGGGTTTACCGGGTATTACCGATAAATAATATATAGGTGAAAAATATTTCTGAAGATATTAAATTAATAATTAAAGGCTTTAATAATAGTGAGAAGATTTTTTTTATTTAATTAAATATCAACCGGTGGGGTGGGGGGTGGGGGGGGGTGCGAATAGGAGGGGGATATTCCCTGCATCTCTATGAACATCGATCAATAAAGTTCCAAAGTATTCTTAAAAAAAGGCCGCATATCTTCTTTTCATCTCGGGGCTATCCCACCATAGCTGCAGCTAGCATGCTTGCTGAACTGTAGTAAGAGAAAATATGTGAATACATGCGAGAACATGAAGACACGCCCACTCGATTGCAACCCGGATTTTAAACATTCATAGAAAAAGCGGAGGAAAATACAGTATTTCTAGAATTCGTACTCATCAAGTACGAGAACGGGATTTTTTGCGGCATAAATGCACCCTAATTATATCTGGTTATGTGGTTTGACTTCGATTGGCCTGTGTTTAGAATGATCTATGCATGCGTTTAGCAGAAAAAGTTTCAGTCAAGATAGCCATACGTTTCATTCCCTCTTGTTCTTACCACGTGTGCTGTTATAGCTAGGAAAACAAACACTAAGCCTCTGATGTTCAGCATGTTTATAGCGTGGTCAACACTGTGTTTTGATTTTCGGTTTCAGCTTTTTTTCTCCCTAGACCGAGATGGCCGAATTTCGGTCATTTTCAAAAATTTCGGCTGAAATTTGATCAAAATTTGACTGCAATTTAACTTAAATTTGATCAAATTTTGTCAAATTTGAGCAATTTCGATCTAAATATACTTTTCGCCCCAGGCCGAGATGGCCGAAATTCGGCCGAAATCCACTTTTTTCGGCCGAAAATCAAAACACAGGGTCAACAGTCCCAGCATCCTACCAAAACTAGCACCTCCAAACCTAGTAGCCAATTGCCTCTGAAGGGTTTCAGCACAAGGAGTTGGGGTGCAGTCAGTCAGGTCCATGGCATTTGAGTAAATCAAAGAGAGCACAGAACAAAGCAACCACGGATCAGCTGAATACACAAATGCACAGCACATGCACGCATGCAGCACTCTTGACTCTGACGAAGCACACAAATCTCCTTTTCCTTTATTTTTTTCAAACAACAACGGGCTGCCCTCCCGGTAGCTAGGAAAAGCATCAGTAGATGCAAAATTCAGCAAATGACACAGCGGAAAAAGACGGGCTGCCTCCCGGTAGCGCTCTGTTTATTGTCTAAGAGCTCGACCCATCACATGCCTTCAGCGAGGATTGGGCTTGTTCTTGTTCTTCTTGGGCGCACGGGCAGCATCTTGGCCTGCTTTGCAGAGGACATGTGCAACGTGCACAACGTGGAAGATATGGGCAAACTCGATGAAAGGATTGCCCATCTCGCCGGCGGCCGCTCGACCGGTGCGAACGGTACAGTGGCTAGTTTAGCAAGTGAAGATGCGTGAAGACTGGTGGGTGAGTGAGTGTGCCTGCAGTTGCAAGGAAGCTGGGGCTACTTTTATAGGCGCGCCCTGGCCAGAAGGGAAGGAAGCTCCGGCCTATTGCAGCTGGACTTGGCACCGGTCGTCGCCGGCCGGATCACAGAATATTTGTGGTGATCGGCCAGCATTTCACGTCACGTCCTGCGGAACTCTCCGAGACAGAGGAGGACCCCGAGTTGGTCGTCGGTGCTGCAGTTCAGATGTGTTTTTCCATACTTGTCGCTCTCCTGCGCAGGTTGTTCGACATCGAAATGCTCGAGACTAATGCTACCAGACAAGGAGCTGCAAACAAATACTCCAGTATATAGATGCGGATGCCTGTTCGTTCTATTCCGCAGCCGTGCCCCTTACGTTCTTCTTTGTACGTTTCGGTTCCAGAAGACACGGACAGCTCTAGTATTTTTATTCTCGGGACGACAGCTCTAGTCAAATAGGAAGATTCTCAAGGGAAGAAAGGCCATAGAGCTTAAAGCAGCCCCATGAATGCACACCGTGCATTGCTCTCTCGAGGTACTATGTCCCGGAGTGGAGACCTGGCTGGCCTTGGTCTTCATTCACAGTAAATTCAAACTACCATTCAGTATTCACACACTGAAGTAGCAAAAACCCTAAAAATAGTACCCACAAACTGGTATCTTTTTCTTTTCTTTTTCTCGCTGCATTGATTGAATTTAGATATGGAATTTTATGATATAACAGATACATATGTTGTTGGTGTCGCTATATTTTAGTAATTAAATGATTATTTTGGTATGGTTATCTTATAAAAGATCTTTAGAAAAGGAACAGTACCCCGGCCTTTGCATCATTTCAATGCACGCAACTATTTAGATAAGAGGAGCACAAATGTCCGTGCGTTGCAATGAAAGAAAAATTGATATGTGTTCAATTATGTGCAAAACACCTGTTGTCCTTGAAAATTGTGCGTGCAAAACATCCATTGTGTTGCAATGGATATTATACAATACTCCCTCCGTTCCTAAATATAAATTTTTTCTAGAGATTTCAATATGAACTATATGCGGATGTATATAGACATATTTTAGAGTGTAGATTCACTCATTTTGCTCCGTATGTAGTCTATATGACTAATATTTAGAAACAAAGGGAGTACATTTGAGAGTTTGTGTGGTACTAGATAATCTACCCTCATGCACAGTCAAGCCACCCTCGCCTTTCCTTTGGTGTGAAACTTCTAACATGCGATGTTTGATCCTTAAAAAAATACTCCCTTCGTTCGGAAATACTTGTCATTAAAATGAATAAAAGAGGATGTATCTAGATGTATTTTAGTTCTAGATACATTCTTTTTTGTCCATTTTGATGACAAGTATTTTCGGACGGATGGAGTATATAATGATATGATTTATATTTACATGTGACACTGTCCTATAAAGTTTTCATCATATTATCAATCAAATATTGCACAAGCAACTGAGAAAGAAAATTATTATTGTGTTTGGATCAAAATCTGCTACCTTTGCTTCCCAAGAAAAAAAACTTTGAAATGCATAATTACCGCTGCCCATGATGCTCAATACGAACAAATCTTCGGATAAATCTATGCAAAAAGAAATCCCTAAAGTTACTCACCAAGATGCACGATGCAATTTCAAAGTAGCAAATGAAATATAAATTTGTAGAACTTGCTTAACAGAAGGTAATTGGCCGCCCCAACATTTTTTCGGCCGCTGTGAAACTAGGATCCTTCTATGTCTTGCATATTCCAGAACTATGGTCCTTCTATCTGTGTATCTGTCTCTTGGTGAACAAATTAAACCAGTCAGTCGATCCCCCAGTCTACACTCAAATACCCATCATACTGTATACCCTTCTCTGTACTTGTATGCATTTCATGAAACCATTTGAGAATTTATGCGACTCTTGCATCCTGTAGTAACCAGTGCAAACATATCCAATGGCTAGCTTCTATTTTCATGCTACAACATTGTGATCTTAAAAAATATCATTCGCATGACAGGAAAATTTGGCCTTATGTACCGTTGGTGTCGGCACTTCATCCGACCGTCATATCGGAGCACCCATCGGCGCTGCAAACCGCTGCTGGCAGTTACTGCTGGGAGCCCCTTCCCTTGTGTGTCGACCATGGGGCGCCTAGGCACTGGCCGGCCTTGTAGTCGATGATCAGGCGATCGCTGCCACAACCGATTGTAAAAAAAAATCCATGACTCGTCGATGCCCACGAACAAGTTATTTAGTAATGCTACACCTATGAAATTTACTCTACGTGATTTACGAAAGAGCTTAGGTGGACGTTTTTTTGGTTAGCTAAAATCAGGAGAAGGGGCCCCATCCACTTGAAATCAGGGGAGGGGGGGGGGTGGAGAGACTACATAGAGGAAGGTTACATAACTCCCTTCATAACCCTTCGTAGATGTAGAATTATTGCAAGTTATTCCCATGTAGAATTCCTTTTGTGGGAGTGAGCATATCTCAAGTGGTTGGGGGAGTGGATGTACAAACCCAACACTGTTGGGGAACGTAGCATGCAATTTCAAAAAAATCCTACGATCACGCAAGATCTATCTAGGAGATGCATATCAATGAGAGGGGGAGAGTGTGTCCACGTACCCTCGTAGACCGAAAGTGGAAGCGTTAGGTTAACGTGGTTGATGTAGTCGAACGTCTTCACGATCCAACCGATCTAGTACCGAACATACGACACCTCCGAGTTTAGCACACATTCAGCTCAATGACGTCCCTCGAACTCTTAATCCAGCAGAAGATCGAGGGAGAGTTTCGTCAGCACGACGGCGTGGTGACGGTGATGGTGATGTGATCCACGCAGGGATTAGCCTAAGCACTACGACGCTATGATACGAGGAGTAAACTGTAGAGGGGGGTACCGCACACGGCTAAGAGAATAATTGTTATGCTTTGGGGTGCCCCTTGCCCCCGTATATAAAGGAGGGGAGGAGGAGGCCGTCCACCAAGGGGGCGCGCCAAGGGAGGGGGGAGTGCTACTAGGACTCCACTCCTAGTAGGACTCGCCCCCCCCATTTTCCTTTCTCATCGGAGGGGAAAAGGGAAGGAGAGGGAGAGGGAGAGGGAGAGGGAAAGAGGAAAGGGGGCCGGGGCCCCTCCCCTTGTCCAATTCGGACTCCCTTGGGGGGGGGGGCACCCTGCGGGCTCCCCTCTCTTTCTCCCCTATGGCCCATGAAGGCCCATTACATCCCCGGGGGGTTCATTATGGTAAGCTAACGGATGGGTCCTGTCCATCACATGATTCTCCTAATTATGTGATCCCGTTCGTCAAATGACAACACATGTCTATGGTCAGGAAACTTAACCATCTTTGATTAACGAGCTAGTCAAGTAGAGGCATACTAGGGACACTTAGTTTTGTCTATGTATTCACACATGTATCAAGTTTCCGGTTAATACAATTCTAGCATGAATAATAAACATTTATCATGATATATAAGGAAATATAAATGACAACTTTATTATTGCCTCTATGGCATATTTCCTTCAGTCTCCCACTTGTACTAGAGTCAATAATCTAGATTACATAGTAATGATTCTAACACCCATGGAGCCTTGGTGCTGATCATGGCACGTGGAAGAGGCTTAGTCAACAGGTATGCAACATTCAGATCCGTATGTATTTTTGCAAATCTCTATGTCTCCCTCCTTGACTTGATCGCGGATGGAGTTGAAGCATCTCTTGATGTGTTTGGTTCTCTTGTGAAATCTGGATTCCTTTGCTAAGGGAATTGCTTCAGTATTGTCACAAAAGATTTTCATTGGACCCGATGCACTAGTATTACACCTAGATCGGATATGAACTCCTTCATCCAGACTCCTTCATTTGCTGCTTCGGAGCAGCTATGTACTCCGCTTCACACGTAGATCCCGCCACGACGCTCTGTTTGGAACTGCACCAACTTACAGCTCCACCATTCAATACAAATACGTATCTGGTTTGCGACTTAGAGTCATCTGAATCAGTGTCAAAGCTTGCATCGACGTAACCATTTACGACAAGCTCTTTGTCACCTCCATAAACGAGAAACATATCCTTAGTCCTTTTTAGGTATTTCAGGATGTTCTTAACCGTTGTCCAGTGATCCACTCCTGGATTACTTTGGTACCTCCCTGCTAAACTTATAGCAAGGCATACATCAGGTATGGTACACAACATTGCATACATGATAGAACCTATGGCCGAGGCATAGGGAATGACTTTCATTTTCTCTCTATCTTTTGTAGTGGTCAGGCATTGAGTCTGCGCCAACTTCACACCTTGTAACACAGGCAAGAATCCTTTCTTTGACTGATCCATTTTGAACATCTTCAAAATTTTTTGAAGGTATGTGCTTTGTGAAAGTCCAATTAAGCGTTTTGATCTATCTCTATAGATCTTGATGCCCAATATATAAGCAGCTTCATCGAGGTCTTTCATTGAAAAATTCTAATTCAAGTATCCTTTTATGCTTGCCAGAAATTCTGTGTTATTTCCAATCAACAATACATCATCCACATATAATATTAGAAATGCTACAGAGCTCCCACTCACTTTCTTGTAAATACAGGCTTGTCCAAAAGTTTGTATAAAACCATATGCTTTGATCACACTATCAAAGCATATATCCCAATTCCGAGAGGTTTGCACCAGTCCATAAATGGATCGCTGGAGCTTGCACACTTTGTTAGCACCTTTAGGATCGACAAAACCTTCTGGTTGCAGCTTATACGACTCTTCTTTAAGAAATCCATTAAGGAATGCAGTTTTGACATCCATTTGCCAAATTTCATAATCATAAAATGCGGCAATTGCTAACATGATTCGGACAGACTTAAGCATCGCTACGGGTGAGAAGATCTCATCGTAGTCAACTCCAGAATAGGATTACCGTACCACTCTGGTGCAGAACGTACTCTGGTTGACCTACCAGGTTCGGTAGTAACTTGATCTGAAGTTTCATGATCATCATTGATACTTCTCCAACGTATCTATAATTTTTGATTGTTCCATGCTATTGTATTATCCATCTTGGATATTTTATATGCATTTATATGATTTCCAGGACTAACCTATTAACCTAGAGCCCAGTGCCAGTTTCTGTTTTTTCCTTGTTTTTGAGTTTTACAGAAAAGGAATACCAAATGGAGTCCAATTGACGTGCCAATTATTAATGATTTTTTATGGACCAAAAGAAGCCCCCAGAGTAAAATAGTTGGGCCAGAAGAGTCCCGAGCCATCTACGAGGGTGGAGGGCGTGCCCCTTGCCTCGTGGATGACTCGGAGACGCCCTGACGTGATATAGATGCCAAAAATTCCTATAAATACAGAAACCCTTGAAAAGAAACCTAGATCGGGAGTTCCGCCGCCGCAAGCCTCTGTAGCCACCAAAAACCAATCGGGACCCTGTTTCGGCACCCTGCCGGAGGGGGGAATCATCACAGGTGGCCATCTTCATCATCCCGGTGCTCTCCACGACGAGGAGGGAGTAGTTCCCTTGGGGCTGAGGGTATGTACCAGTAGCTATGTGTTTGATCTCTCTCTCTCTCTCTCTCTCTCTCTCTCTCTCGTTCTTGATGTGGCACGATCTTGATGTAGCGCGAGCTTTGCTACTATAGTTGGATTTTATGATGTTTCTCCCCCTCTATCTCCTTGTGATGAATTGAGTTTTCCCTTTGAAGTTATCTTATTGGATTGAGTCTTTAAGGATTTGAGAACACTTGATGTATGTCTTGCGTGGGATACCTGTGGTGACAATGGGGTATTCTATTGACTCACTTGATGTATGTTTTGGTGATCAACTTGCGGGTTCCGTGACCTTGGAAACTTATGCATAGGGGTTGCCACACGTTTTCGTCTTGACTCTCCGGTATAAACTTTGGGGCACTCTTTGAAGTTCTTTGTGTTGGTTGAACAGATGAATCTGAGATTGTGTGATGCATATCGTATAATCATACCCACGGATACTTGAGGTGACATTGGAGTATCTAGGTGACATTAGGGTTTTGGTTGATTTGTGTCTTAAGGTGTTATTTTACTACGAATCTAGGACTATTTGTGACACTTATAGGAATAGCCCAATGGATTGATCGGAAAGAATAACTTTTAGGTGGTTTCATACCCTACAATAATCTCTTCATTTGTTCTCCGCTATTAGTGACTTTGGAGTGACTCTTTGTTGCATGTTGAGGGATTGTTATATGATCTAATTATGTTATCCTTGTTGAGAGAACTTGCACTAGTGAAAGTATGAACCCTACGCCTTGTTTCGAAGCATTGCAATACCGTTTGTGCTCACTTTTATCATTAGTTACCTTGCTGTTTTTACATTTTCAGATTACAAAACCTATATCTACCATCCATATTGCACTCATATCACCATCTCTTCGCCGAACTAGTGCACCTATACAATTTGCCATTGTATTGGGTGTGTTGGGGACACAAGAGACTCTTTGTTATTTGCTTGCAGGGTCGTTTGAGAGAGACCATATTCATCCCACGCCTCCCGCGGATTGATAAACCTTAGGTCATCCACTTGAGGGAAATTTGCTATTGTCCTACAAACCTCTGCACTTGGAGGCCCAATAGCGTCTACAAGAAGAAGGTTACGCAGTAGACATCAAGCTCTTTTCTGGCGCCGTCGCGGGGGAGGTTAGCGCTTGAAGGTATATCTTTAGGTCTTGCAATCGAATCTTTTAGTTTCTTGTTTTATCACTAGTTTAGTTTATAAAAGAAAACTATAAAAAAATGGAATTGAGGTTGCCTCATATGCTCCATCTTTTTAATGTCTTTCATGAAAATAAGGATTCCGATAATTGTGCCAAAGTGTTAGAAGAAGAATGCATTCAAATGTTTGACACTAAATCTTTGAATGATGCGCATGATTGCAATGTTGTTAGTATGAATTCTTTGATTATCCATGATGCTAATGATATGCAAAGCCACAAGCTTGGGGATGCTACGTTTGATGAAGATGATATTTTTAGTCCCCCAAGGTTCGATGAGAAAATTTATTACGATGATAGCATGTCCCCTATTTATGATCATTATTGTGATGACATGTATGCTATAAATAATAATGATATCCATGAAACTTTTCATCATGATTTTAACTTTCAATTGGATTATGCCTCACATGGTAGTTATTTCGTTGAGTTTGCTCCCACTACTATTGATGAGAATATATTTGCTTATGTGGAGAGTAATAAAATTTTATGCTTGTAGATCATGAAAAGAATGATTTATGTGATGATTATATTGTTGAATTCATTCATGATGCTACTGAAAATTATTATGAGGTAGGAATATATGCTTGTAGGAGTTGCAGTAATATCAAGTTTCCTCTCTATGTGTTGAAAATCTTGAAGCTATGCTTGTTTTACCTTCCTATGCAAGTTGATTCTTGTTCCCATAAGTTGTTTGCTCACAAAATCCCTATGCATAGCAAGTGGGTTAGACTTAAATGTGATATTTATATTCTTCATGATGCTCCCATTATGTTTCAATTCCTATCTTTTATATGAGCATCACTGAAACCATCATGCCTAGCTAGAAAGGCATTAAAGAAAATCGCTTGTTGGGAGACAACCCAACATTTATACCTACTGTTTTTGTGTGTTCTCATGATTATGCTTATGTAGTAATAATGTTTTATAACTTTTTTTAATAAAGTTCCAAGTAAGACCTTTGGGATGGCTTACGGTGATAGTTGATTTGATCTTGCTAAAAAACAGAAACTTTTTTGCCCAGGAGATTAGTTTTCATTTTTAACTGAAGCGCGATAAAATACTGATTCTTTTTGCAGAGGATTTATAAACAAATTGCCTAGGACTTCCTAATTTCTCAGGATTTTTGGAGTTACAGAAGTATTAGAGAGTTACAGATTACTACAGACTGTTCTGTTTTTGACAGATTCTGTTTTCGATGCAGAGTTTGCTTGTTTTCTAGTTTCTATGGATTATATTGCTTAATATAAATTGTAGAAATGATATGGTACAGTAGGCATCATGTGATAAAAATTATGAATCTTGTTTTGACAGTACCTAAGTGGTGATTTCCTTTCTTATACTAATGGAGCTTACGAGTTTTCTGTTGAGTTTTGTGTTGTGAAGTTTTCAAGTTTTGGGTAAAGTTTTGATGGACTACGGAATAAGGAGTGGCAAGAGCATAAGCTTGGGGATTCCCAAGCCACCCCCAAGGTAATATTCAAGGACAACCAAGAGCCTAAGCTTGGGGATGCCCTGGATGGCATACCCTCTTTAATCTTCGTTCATCGGTAACCTTACTTGGAGCTATATTTTTATTCACCACATGATATGTGTTTTGCTTGGAGTGTCATTTTATTTTATTAGTATTTTCTTGATTCTATTTAGAGTAATGTTTTGCATATATTAGTTAAATAAAAAGGTCAAGTATAGCCTTTACCATGCTTATTTTTCAAGTCCTTATGTTGCTGTTTTAGGAAACAGAAAGTTTGCTGTTATGTTTTGAATATTTGTGAATAGTCAGAACATGATAAAATCTTCAAATTTTTACACAATAAGCAAAAACAAATTATCTACAGTGTGGTAAGTTTTAAGAATTTTTGGAGTTAGGGAAGTATGATTCCTCTTGCATTCCTTACAGACTATCCTGTTTAGACAGATTGCCGTTATGTTTGCATTGTTTGCGTATGTTTGCTTGTTTAATGATTCTATTTAAGGATAGGACTCTTAAATATGCAGAGGCATTTAATACGCAATGTCAAATTATAATTTTAGTGATTTTCTACAGTAGAGAATGATAAGATTTAGCATGGATTTATACTAACTTATCTCACGAGTTCTTGTTGAGTTTTGTGTGGATGAAGTTTTTTAAGATTTAGGGAAACCGCGATATGAAAGGAATTAAGGAGAAACAAAAGATCAATCTTGGGAACGCCCAAGGAATCCCTAGTCAATATTTCAAGAAGTCTCAGGCATCTAAGCTTGGGGATGGCCCGGTTGGCATCCCACCTTTCTTCTTCAAAAACTATCGGCCAGTTTTGGTTGAGCCTAAGTTTTAGCTTCTTCACATGATATGTGCTATCCTTGCAATGTCATTTTATTATGTTTTTCTTGTTGTTTAAATAAAGTACTTAAGATCTGAAATTTTATTTATGAGAAGGAGTCTTCACATAGTTACATAATTATTCGACTACTCATTGATCTTCACTTATATCTTTTGGAGTAGTTTGTCATTTGCTCTAGTGCTTCACTTATATATTTTTAGAGCACGGCGGTAGTTTTATTTTGAAGAAATTGTTGAACTCTCATGCTTCACTTATATTATTTTGAGAGTCTCTAAACAACATGGTAATTTGCTTAGGTTATGAATTTAGTCCTAATATGATAGGCATCCAAGAGGGATATAATAAAAACTTTCATATAAAGTGCATTGAATACTATGAGAAGTTTGATTCTTTATGATTGTTTTGAGATATGAAGATGGGGATATTAGAGTCATGCTAGTGGAGTAATTGTGAATTTGAGAGATACTTGTGTTAAAGTTTGTGATTCCCGTAGCATGCACGTATGGTGAACTGTTATGTGATGAAGTTGGAGCATGATTTATTTATTGATTGTCTTCCTTATGAGTGGAGGTCGGGATCGCGCGATGGTTAACTCCTACCAACCCTTCCCCTAGGAGCATGCACATAGTACTTTGTTTCGATGACTAATAGATTTTTGCAATAAGTATGTGAGTTCTTTATGACTAATGTTGACTCCATGGATTATACGCAGTCTCACCCTTCCACCATTGCTAGCCTCTCTTGTGCCGCGCAACTTTTGCCGGTACCATACACCTACCATATACCTTCCAAAATACAGCCACCATACCTATCTATTATGGCATTTCCATAGCCATTCCGAGATATATTGCCATGCAACTTTCCACCGTTCCGTTTATTATGACACGCTTCATCATTGTCATATTGTTTTGCATGATCATGTAGTTGACATCGTATTTGTGGCAAAGCCACCTTTCATAATTCTTTCATACATGTCACTCTTGAGTCATTGCACATCCCGGTACACCGCCGGGGGCATTCATATAGTCATATTTTGTTCTAAGTATTGAGTTGTAATTCTTGAGTTATAAGTAAATAAAAGTGTGATGATCATCATTATTATAGCATTGTCCAAGTGAGGAAAGGATGATGGAGACTATGATTCCCCCACAAGTCGGGTTGAGACTCTGGACGAAAAAAATAAATAATAAAAAGAGGCAAAAAAGAGGGCCCTAAAAAAGAGAAAAAAGTGAGAGAAAAAGAGAGAAGGGGCAATGCTACTATACTTTTACCACACTTGTGCTTCAAAGTAGCACCATGATCTTCATAATGGAGAGTCTCCTGTGTTGTCACTTTCATATACTAGTGGGAATTTTCCGTCATAGAACTTCGCTTGTATATTCAAACGATGGGCTTCCTCAAATGCCCTAGGTCTTCATGAGCAAGCAAGTTGGATGCACACCCACATAGTTTCTTTTTGAGCTTTCATACACTTATAGCTCTAGTGCATCCGTTGCATGGCAATCCCTACTCACTCACATTGATATCTATTGATGGGCATCTCCATAGCCCGTTGTTACGCCTAGTTGATGTGAGACTATCTTCTCCTTTTGTCTTCTCCACAACCACCAATCTATTCCACCTATAGTGCTATGTCCATGGCTCATGCTCATGTATTGCGTGAAAGTTGAAATCTTTTGAGAATACTAAAGTATGAAACAATTGCTTGGCTGAAACCGGGGTTGTGCATGATTTAAATATTTCGTGTGATGAAGACAGAGCATAGCCAAACTATATGATTTTGTAGGTATAGCATTCTTTGGCCATGTTATTTTGAGAAGACATGTTTGCTTTATTCGTATGCTTGAAGTATTACTGTTTTTATGTCAATATTAAACTTTTGTTTTGAATCTTATGGATCGGAATATTCTTGCCACAATAGAGAAGATTACATTGATAAATATGTTACGTAGCATTCCACACCAAAAATTCTGTTTTTATCATTTACCTACTCGAGGATGAGCAGGAATTAAGCTTGGGGGTGCTTGATACGTCTCCAATGCATCTATAATTTTTGATTGTTCCATGCTATTATATTATCCATCTTGGATGTTCTATATGCATTTATATGCTATTTTATATGATTTTTGGGACTAACCTATTAACCTAGAGCCCAGTGCCAGTTTCTGTTTTTTCCTTGTTTTTGAGTTTTACAGAAAAGGAATACCAAAAGGAGTCCAATTGATGCGCCAATTTTTGATGATTTCTATGGACCAAAAGAAGCCACCGTAGTAAAATATTTAGGCCAGAAGAGTCCCGAGCCATCCACGAGGGTGGAGGGCGCGACCTACCCCCCTGGGCGCGCCCCCTGCCTCATGGATGACTCGGAGACCCCCCCTGATGTGAGACCGATGCCAAAAATTCCTATAAATATAGAAACCCCCAAAAAACCTAGATCGGGAGTTCCGCCGCCGCAAGCCTCTGTAGCCACAGAAAACCAATCGGGACCCTGTTCCGGCACCCTGCCGAAGGGGGGGATCATCACCGGTGGCCATCTTCATCATCCCGGCGCTCTCCATGACGAGGAGGGAGTAGTTCACCCTCGAGGCTGAGGATTTGTACCAGTAGCTATGTGTTTGATCTCTCTCTCTCTCTCTCTCTCGTGTTCTTGATGTGGCACAATCTTGATGTAACGCGAGCTTTGCTACTATTGTTGGATCTTATGATGTTTCTCCCCCTCTATCTCCTTGTGATGAATTGAGTTTTCCCTTTGAAGTTATCTTATTGGATTGAGTCTTTAAGGATTTGAGAACACTTGATGTATGTCTTGCGTGGGATACCTATAGTGACAATGGGGTATTCTATTGATTCACTTGATGTGTGTTTTGGTGATCAACTTGCGGGTTCCATGACCTTGGGAACTTATGCATAGGGGTTGGCACACGTTTTTGTCTTAACTCTCCGGTAGAAACTTTGGGGCAGTCTTTGAAGTTCTTTGTGTTGGTTGAACAGATGAATCTGAGATTGTGTGATGCATATCGTATAATCATACCCACGGATACTTGAGGTGACATTGGAGTATCTAGGTGACATTAGGGTTTTGGTTGATTTGTGTCTTAAGGTGTTATTTTACTACGAACTCTAGGGCTGTTTGTGACACTTATAGGAATAGCCCAATGGATTGATCGGAAAGAATAACTTTGAGGTGGTTTCGTACCCTACAATAATCTATTCGTTTGTTCTCCACTATTAGTGACTTTGGAGTGACCCTTTGTTGCATGTTGAGGGATTGTTATATGACCTAATTATGTTATCCTTGTTGAGAGAACTTGCACTAGTGAAAGTATGAACCCTAGGCCTTTTTTCGAAGCATTGCAATACCGTTTGAGCTCACTTTTATCATTAGTTACCTTGCTGTTTTTATATTTCCATATTACAAAAACCTATATCTACCATCCATATTGCACTCGTATCACCATCTCTTCGCCGAACTAGTGCACCTATACAATTTGCCATTGTATTGGGTGTGTTGGGGACACAAGAGACTCTTTGATTTTTGCTTGCAGGGTTGTTTGAGAGAGACCATATTCATCCTACTCCTGCCATGGATTAATAAACCTTAGGTCATCCACTTGAGGGAAATTTGCTACTGTCCTACAAACCTCTGCACTTGGAGGCCCAACAACGTCTACAAGAAGAAGGTTGCGTAGTAGACATCAAGCTCTTTTCTGGTGCCATTGCCGGGGAGGTTAGCGCTTGAAGGTATATCTTTAGGTCTTGCAATCGAATCTTATAGTTTCTTGTTTTATCACTAGTTTAGTTTATAAAAAAACTACAAAAATGGAATTGAGGTTGCCTCATATGCTCCATCTTTTTAATGTCTTTCATGAAAATAAGGATTCCGATAATTGCCAGTTGTCTCTAATGCATAACCCCAAAATGATAGTGGTAAATTGGTAAGAGACATCATATATCGCACCATATCTAATAAAGTACGGTTACGACGTTCGGATACACCATTACGCTGTGGTGTTCCAGGTGGCGTGAGTTGCGAAACTATTCCACATTGTTTCAAATGAAGACCAAACTCGTAACTCAAATATTCACCGCTACGATCAGATCGTAGAAACTTTATTTTCTTGTTACGATGATTTTCCACTTCACTCTGAAATTCTTTGAACTTTTCAAATGTTTCAGGCTTATGTTTCATTAAGTAGATATACCCATATGTGCTCAAATCATATGTGAAGGTCAGAAAATAACGATACCCGCCGCGAGCCTCAACACACATTGGACCGCATACATCAGTATGTATTATTTCCAATAAGTCAGTGCCTCGCTCCATTGTTCTGGAGAACAGAGTCTTAGTCATCTTGCCCATGAGGCATGGTTCGCAAGCATCAAGTGATTCTAAAAGCCCATCGGCATGGAGTTTCTTCATGCTCTTTACACCAATATGACCTAAACGACAGTGCCACAAATAATTTGCACTATCATTATTAACTTTGCATCTTTTGGCTTCAATATTATGAATATGTGTATCACTACGATCGAGATTCAACAAAAATAGACCACACATCAAGGGTACATGAACATAAAATATATTACTCATATAAATAGAACAACCATTATTCTTTGATTTAAATGAATAACCGTCTTGCATCAAACAAGATCCAGATATAATGTTCATGCTCAATGCTGGTACCAAATAACAATTATGTAGGTCTAAAACTAATCTCGAAGGTAGATGTAGAGGTAGCGTGCCGACGGCGATCACATCGACCTTGGAACCATTTCCGACGCGCATCGTCACCTCGTCCTTAGCCAATCTTCGTTTAATCCATAGCCCCTGTTTCGAGTTGCAAATATGAGCAACAGAACCAGTATCAAATACCCAGGCGATACTACGAGCATTAGTAAGGTACACATCAATAACATGTATATCAAATATACCTTTCACTTTGCCATCCTTCTTATCCGCCAAATACTTGGGGCAGTTCCGCTTCCACTGACCAGTCCCTTTGCGATAGAAGCACTCAGTTTCAGGCTTAGGTCCAGACTTGAGCTTCTTCCCGGGAGCAGCAACTTGCTTGCTATTCTTCTTGAAGTTCCCCTTCTTCCCTTTGCCCTTTTTCTTGAAAGTAGTGGTCTTGTTACCCATCAACACTTTATGCTCCTTCTTGATTTCTACCTCCGCAGCCTTAAGCATTGCGAAGAGATCGTGAATTGTCTTTTCCATCCCTTGCATATTATAGTTCATCACGAAGCCTTTATAGCTTCATGGCAGTGATTGAAGAACTCTGTCAATGACACTATCATCCAGAAGATTAACTCCCAGCCAAGTCAAGTGGTTATGGTACTCAGACATTCTGAGTATGTGTTCACTGACAAAACTGTTCTCCTCCATCTTGCAGCTATAGAACTTGTTGGAGACTACATATCTCTCAACTCGGGCATTTGCTTGAAATATTAACTTCAACTCTTGGAACATCTCATATGCTCCATGACATTCAAAACGTCTTTGATGTCCCGATTCTAAGCAGTAAAGCATGGCACACTGAACTATCGAGTAGTCATCAGATTTAGCTTGCCAGATGTTCATAACGTCCGGAGTTGCTCCTGCAGCAGGCCTTGCACCCAGCGGTGCTTCCAGGATGTAATTCTTCTATGCAGCAATGAGGATAATCCTCAAGTTACGGACCCAGTCCGTGTAGTTGCTACCATCATCTTTGAGCTTAGCTTTCTCTAGGAACGCATTAAAATTCAAGGGAATGGTAGCACGGGCCATTGATATACAACAAAATAGATATGCAAAAACTATCAGGACTAAGTTCATGATAAATTTAGGTTCAGTTAATCAAATTACTTAAGAACACCCACTTAGATAGACATCCCTCTAGTCATCTAAATGAGCACGTGATCCATATCAACTAAACCATGTCCGATCATCACGTGAGATGGAGTAGTTTTCAATGCTGAACATCTCTATGTTGATCATATCTACTATATGAGTCACGTTCGACCTTTCGGTCTCAATGTTCTGAGGCCATATCTGTATATGCTAGGCTCATCAAGTTTAACCTGAGTATTCTGCACGTGCAAAGCTGTCTTACACTCATTGTATGTGAACGTAGAGCTTATCACACCCGATCATCATGTGGTGTCTCGGCACGACGAACTGTAGCAACAGTGCATACTCAGGGAGAACACTTATACCTTGAAATTTAGTGAGGGATCATCTTATAATGCTACCGCCGTACTAAGAAAAATAAGATGCATAAAAGATAAACATCACATGAAATCAAAATATGTGACATGATATGGCCATCATCATCTTGTGCCTTTGATCTCCATCTCCAAAGCACCGTCACGATCTCCATCGTGACCGACCTGAGAGCTTGATCTCCATTGTAGCATCATTGTCCTTGAGGGAGTCTTGGATTAAGGGGTCCTCGGGTGTCCGGGATATGTGACGTGGGTCGGACTGATGGGCCATGAAGATACAAGATAGAAGACTTCCTCCCGTGTCCGGATGGGACTCTCCTTTGCGTGGTTGGCAAGCTTAGCGTTCAGATATGAAGATTCCTTCCTCTGTAAACCGACTCTGTACATCCCTAGGCCCCTCCGGTGTCTATATAAACCGGAGGGTTTAGTCCGTAGAGGAAATCACAATCATACAGGCTAGACATCTAGGGTTTAGCCATCACGATCATGTGGTAGATCAACTCTTGTAATCCTCATATTGATCAAGATCAATCAAGAAGGAAGTAGGGTATTACCTCCATCAAGAGATCCCAAACCTGGGTAAACATCGTGTCCCCTGTCTCCTGTTACTATGGACCTTAGACGCACAGCTCGGGACCCCCTACCCGAGATCCGCCGGTTTTGACACCGACATTGGTGCTTTCATTGGGAGTTCCGCTATGTCATCATCAGAAGGTTCGATGGCCACATCAATCATCTACGACAATGCCGCCCTGGGGGAAGTTTTTCTCCCCGGCCAGATCTTCGTATTCGGCGGCTTCGCGCTGCGGGCCAACTCGCTTGGCCATCTAGAGCAGATCGACAGCTACGCCCCAGGTCACCAGATTAGTTTCAGAAATCTGGACTATGTCGCTGATATCCGAGGAGACTTGAGCTTCCAAGGGTTCACGACCCCAACCTCCGCTCTGGCCTTAGATCCGGAGCGCATCGCCAGGTCCGAAGATGGGATTCCTGAGCCCAGCGGACTATATGCGGCCACTAAGCCTAGTATGGGAGAGCCGGAGGAAGTAGTGTCACTGGCAACCATCACGAAGCTGGACTCTCCTCCTGACACTGGCTCCGAACCCTCAGAGTCAGCATCATGTGAGTTCGGCCAAGGAGTCTCCTCCCCGCCGTACTCCAAGGACTCCCTTCTCCCTGGCCAAATCTATCCTTTAAGCGAGGCTCTGGACTTGATGCGATCCCTCGTCATTACAGAGGAGCCATGCCCGAACTATGCCCAGACCGGACTAGGGGCTGAGAGCGGGGAATTTTATGTCCCACCCACCACCCACTTCATAGCCATTGTCGAGGATAACTGACACGCTCGATTACGTCTTCGAAGACATCGACGGTATGGACGACGATGCCGGAGAAGAGCAGGCCCAAGACCCACCGTTTACCGAACACTGGAAGGCCACCTCTTTGTATAACGTGTACATGGTGGATACACCCAAGGAGGGTAATGGCGATAACGATAAAGATCCGGTCGAGGATAAGCCTCCTGAGATACAGCCAAAGCGCCAACGTCAGCAGCGCCGCTCTGAACACGCCGTGAAAAAGACAGCGATACCGGCACAAGAGACAACAATACTCAGGATGAACCCGAAGACCAAGAAGACCCCGTCGAGCCAACCTCCGAACAGGACAATCAGGAAGATGGGAAAGTTAGCCCTGATGAACAGGCCGTAAACGAAGCCTCGGAGGACAGTAATTACCTTCCACTCTTCGAGGAGGAGGTGAGACTCGGCGACGAAGACTTTATCGTGCCTGAGGAACCCCTCGAGCAGGAGCGCTTTAAGCGCCGGCTAATTGCCACTGCAAGGAGCCTGAAAAAGAAACGGCATTAGCTTCAAGCTGATCAAGACCTACTTAACGACAGGTGGACTAATGTCCTGGCAGCCGAGGAATACGACCTCAAGCGCCCAACCAAAAGCTACCCGAAGTGTAAACTCCTACCTCAATTCGACGATGAGACACTTGGGCCCATAGCATCAGCGCGTAATGCGGCTGACCGATCACCTCGTGGCCGGGACAAAACGACAACTCAGGCTGAACACCAGCCTATACTACCTCGTCGTAAAGGTAGGGACACAACAGCTCGGGGATATACATATGACCTGCGGCAAGACCTGGAAAAGAGAGCAGGTCAGACCAGATCGATCTACGGATCACGGGGGCGTGCCCCGACACACAACGACGACTATCTAGCCGGACGTGACAAGCATAACCAAGTCTGAGCCGAAAACCGCAGACGGACTCCATCCGAGCTACGTCGCAACTTGGCCCGATATAGAGGTGCCACACACCCCCTCTACTTCACTGATAAATTAATGGAGCATGAATTCCCAGAAGGGTTTAAACCAGTGAATATCGAATCATATGATGGACAACAGATCCCGCGGTATGAATTGAGGACTTTATTCTCCATATTCATATGGCCCGCGGCGATGATCTTCATGCCATCAAATACCTCCCACTAAAACTCAAGGGACCAGCTCAACACTGGTTTAACAGCCTGCCAGAAAACTCCATTGGCAGCTGGGAGGACTTGGAAGATGCCTTCCATGACAACTTCCAAGGTACATACGTCTGACCTACGGATGCCGATGACTTAAGTCACATAGTTCAACAGCTCGGAGAGTCAGCCAGGAAATTTTGGAATAGGTTCCTAACTAAAAAGAACTAGATAGTCGACTGTCCGGATGCCGAAGCCCTAGCGGCCTTTAAGCATAGCATCTGCGACGAATGGCTCGCCCAGCACCTCGGCCAAGAAAAACCAAAGTCCATGGCAGCCCTCGCGGCACTTATGACCCGCTTTTGCGCGGGCAAAGATAGATGGCTAGCCCATAGAAATAATAATGCAAGCGAACCTGGCACTTCCGAAGCCAGAAATAGCAATGGCAAGCCCCGATGCTACAAACACAAGCATTGAAACAACGGTGACAATATCGATGACACGGCGGTCAACGCCGGTTTCAGTGGCTCCAAGTATGGCCAACGAAAGATGCCATTTAAAAGAAACAATCCGGGCCCATCCAGCTTGGACCGCATACTCGACCGTCCAGGTCAGATCCACGACACCCCCGATAAACCAGCCAACCATACCAACATAAGCTGTTGGGTCTTTAAACAGGCCGGTAAGTTAAATACCGAGAATAAGGAGAAGGGGTCGCAAAGTGAGGACGACGACGAGGATCCCCAGCCGCTGAACACAGGGGGGGCAGAAGAAGTTTCCCCCCAAGTTAAAATGATGAGCATGATATATGTTACCCATATCCCCAAGAGGGAGCGCAAACGCGTGCTCAGGGACGTCTACGCGATAGAGCCAGTCGCCCTAAAATTCAACCCGTGGTCATCCTGCCTGATCACCTTCAATCGTAGGGACCACCCAACCAGTATCCATCATGGCGGTTCAGCCACACTGGTCCTCGACCCAATCATTGATGGATTCCACCTCACACGAGTCCTCATGGATGGTGGCAGCAGTCTCAACCTACTCTATCAGGATACAGTCCGCAAGATGGGCATCGATCCATCAAGGATCAAGGCCACAAAAACTACCTTTAAAGGAGTAATACCAGGTGTAGAGGCCCGCTACATGGGCTCAATCACATTGGAAGTCGTCTTCGGATCCCCGGACAACTTCCTAAGCGAAGACTTGATCTTCGATATCGTCCCCTTCCGCAGTGGCTATCACGCACTGCTTGGACGAACCACATTTGCTCGATTCAATGCAGTGCCACACTATGCCTACCTCAAACTCAAGATGTCTGGACCATGCAGTGTCATAACAGTCAATGGAAACACTGAACGCTCCCTCCGTACCGACGAACACACCGCGGCCCTGGCAGCGGAAGTACAGAGCGGCCTTATCAAGCAGAACTTTAATTCAGCGGCCAAGCTCCCAGACACTGTCAAACGAGTCTGGACTACTCCGCAACTTGACAGTCTAGCTCGTCAGGAGTTCGACTAGCAATTTGGCCTCCGTCTCAGTCCTGACCAAATGGCGGCGTACGTACCGCGCGTACATAACTACACACTCAAAATACCATGGGCATAGACGGAGGCATAACTCGATTGTGGTCCATAATACGGCTCGACCTTCCTCGGACACACATACTTTACCTTTTTTTCTTGTTTTCTTTTCCACAGGCCCCTCACGACGGCCTGATCATCGGTCCTTTCAAAGGATGGATATACCAAGCTAGCAAGCAGCATAGACGTGTGGTGGAATCTCTAAGTGGTCTTCTTGACGATCACTCTACCTGTTTTCAGGACCCATACATGGCTCCCCCTCGGTCTTGGCATGTTAAATCGCCCTATTGCTTATCGCACTATTTGTACAAATATGCTTCAACATATTAATCAAATTATAATGGAAACAATTTGCGGCCCAACTTATGTGGCATTGGCTTACTATTTCATTCAATTTTGCTATTCTTATCGATTGCACCCGTACACTTTGGTATGCTTTAATTCGCCAGGGGCTTCATTGCCCCCCATACTACGGCAACAAAGTCCGAACACTTTTACAGTATAGTTCGGCACCCCGAATTTATCATTATATGCATCGGCTCCAAATCATGTCTTTGGTCAATAGTTGGGTTTCCCGGCTCCTGTGCTTGCTACCTTACGTTCCGTCCTATCGGCTAGGGTAGTAAAGGGAGAACTACTACGATTGTGTTTCTGGTTTATCCGGATAAACACCTCAGTAGAGAAAGCCAAAAACTGATTGTCATGATGCGGCGAGAGCTGGTCAGCTATTCAGAGGTCAAAGTCTCTTGTGATTTTTCCGCATTATGTGACGGATCGGCCTTCACCCGATCAGGTGTCTACAACACCCTAGTCCGGATTAACAAATACTAACTAGGGGCTGCGCCTATATTTCTATTGTCAAACTCCTATGGCTAAGTGAGGGTGATAAAGCCACATAGTCCGATTGCCTGGTTCGCTGCGCTAAACACCTCCTTCAAGGACCAAACTCTTGGATCAAGAGTGTTTAGGTTTCAACCCGAACACCCCCGTACTACCTACGTGGGGGCTGAAGCCGACAACTGGCCAACTCTCAAATTTAATAAAACGGCCGCACAGGAGGCAAAATTTTAAACAAACAAGCATTATATTACATATTGACTTTGTTTCATAATACATGATGGGATAAAATGAATGTCTTCATTCAAAGATAATGACTTTTGCACACTGGCCCTCTACAATGCGGGATCCCTTCAGGACATCATCAAAATACCGCTCGGGCATGCGGTGCTCCTTGCTCGTGGGCGGTCCCTCGGTCGCGAGCTTGACGGTGTCCATCTTCGCCCACTGAACCTTGACACAGGCGAAGGCCATCCGCGCACCTTCGATGCAGACCGATCGCTTGATGTCATCAAGCCGAGGGTAGGCATCGACCAGCCACTTCACGAGCCCAAAGTAGCTGCTGGGTATGGCGTTAGCAGGCCATAGACGGATTATCAAATCCTTCATGGCCAGTTTGGCCACCCTATGCAGTACGGTCAGCTGTTTCAGCTGATCGCTAAAGGGCACCGGATGCTCTGGTGCAAGGTATTGCGACGAGAACAGCTTCTCCGTTGAGCTCCCCTCTTCGGCTCGGAAGAACTCCGTAGCATCGGCAACACTGCGCGGCAAGTCCGCAAACGCCCCTGGAGAACTCTGAATCCGGGTCAGTAAGAGGTACCTTCTCTTCACATATTTGCTTTGAATAATAAAGGCCTTACCCGCCGCGATTTTCCTGTCCTCCTGGATTTCCTGGAGGGTGCCCTGGGCCTCAACCCGGGCCTCTTGTGCGCTTTGGCGGGCCTTGGCAAGTTCGAACTCTTGGTCCACACTCTTGCGCTCCAAGGACTCACACTTCTTTACGGCGTCCTCGAGCTCCTGCTGGACCTCCCCTCACGGGCGGCCTATTCCTTCGCCGCTCTCTTCTGGGACTCGGCCACCACCTTCTTGAGGGTCTCCACCTCGGTCGCAGCTCCTACGAAATATCATGATAGCATGATCAACACAAACAACTCATATCTTTCTACATCGGAATAGGCCATTGCATACCTTGCTGGTCCTCTAGTTGTTTTTTCATATGGCCGAGCTCTTCCTCGGCCTGCTCCAGACTCTGCTTTAGTTTGGAGACTTCGGCAAAATGGGAGGTCGCAGCCAGCATCAACGCCTGCTTATTCACATAGACATGTATGGTTAGTCTCCTACGAAAATTATTTGATCCTCTGTCCGGCTTCTCTTTTCAAGCACCGGATAGTGTCTCAGGGGCTACTGTCTATACAATGACATTCTTTTTGCATAATTATGTCACATATCTCAAAGCCTGTTAGAAGGCTGGCGCAGGCTTCGGTCAGTCGGCTCTTAGCAGACAGAACCCTCTCAACCATCATACCCATGAGGATACGGTGTTCCTCAACAATGGAAGTACTTTGCAGCGCTTCTAGTAGAGTATTCAGTACCTCTGGATGACAGAGGTCACTGGTGGAATAGGTGCACCTCCTTCTTTCGAAGGGGGCTGCTTGCCTGATTTCGGAGCCGTATTGGCCTCCGAAATAGTATCCGGGTGGGGGCAGAATTGGATATGGCCCCTGCTACCTCTTGAGCACTGCGTTGGTTTTCCCCGAAGAGGAAGGGACGATGCAGCAAAGTAGCGTAAGTATTTCCTTCAGTTTTTGAGAACCAAGGTATCAATCCAGTAGGAGGCTACGCGTGAGTCCCTCGTACCTGCACAAAACAAATAAATCCTCGCAACCAACGCGATAAGGGGTTGTCAATCCCTACACGGCCACTTACGAGAGTGAGATCTGATAGATATGATAAGATAATATTTTTGGTATTTTTATGATAAAGATGCAAAGTAAAATAAAAGCAAATTAGAAAGCAAAGGAAATAACTAAGTAATGTAAGATTAATATGATGAAGATAGACCCGGGGGCCATAGGTTTCACTAGTGGCTTCTGTCAAGAGCATAAGTATTCTATGGTGGGTGAATGAATTACTGTTGAGCAATTGACAGAATTGAGCATAGTTATGAGAATATCTAAGTATGATCATGTATATAGGCATCACGTCTGAGACAAGTAGACCGACTCCTGCCTGCATCTACTACTATTACTCCACTCATCGACCGCTATCCAGCATGCATCTAGAGTATTAAGTTAATGAAAATAGAGTAACGCCTTAAGCAAGATGACATGATGTAGAGGGATAAGCTCATGCAATATGATGAAAACCCCATCTTGTTATCCTCGATGGCAACAATACAATACGTGCCTTGTTTCCCCTACTGTCACTAGAAAAGGACACTGCAAGATTGAACCCAAAGCTAAGCACTTCTCCCATTGCAAGAAAGATCAATCTAGTAGGCCAAACCAAACTGATAATTCGAAGAGACTTGCAAAGATAACCAATCATACATAAAAGAATTTAGAGAAGATTCAAATATTATTCATAGATAGACTTGATCATAAACCCACAATTCATCGATCTCAACAAACACACCGCAAAAAGAAGATTACATCGAATAGATCTCCACAAGAGAGGGGGAGAACATTGTATTGAGATCCAAAAAGAGAGAAGAAGCCAACTAGCTAATAACTATGGACCCGTAGGTCTGAGGTGAACTACTCACACTTCATCAGAGGGGCTATGGTGATGATGTAGAAGCCCTCCGTGATTGATGCCCCCTCCGGCGGAGCTCCGGACAGGCCCCAAGATGGGATCTCGTGGATACAGAAAGTTGCGGCGGTGGAATTAGGGTTTTGGCTCCGTATCTGATCGTTTGGGGGTACGTAGGTATATATAGGAGGAACGAGTATGTCGGTGGAGCAACAGGGGGCCCACGAGGGTGGAGGGCGCGCCTGGGAGGGGGGGGGGGTTGGCGCGCCCCCTACCTCGTGGCCTCCTCTCTTGTGTCTTGACGTAGGGTCCAAGTCTCCTGGGTCTTGTTCATTGAGAAAATCACGTTCCCGAAGGTTTCATTCCGTTTGGACTCCGTTTGATATTCCTTTTCTTCGAAACCCTAAAATAGGCAAAAAACAACAATTCTGGGCTGGGCCTCCAGTTAATAAGTTAGTCCCAAAAATAATATAAAAGTGGATAATAAAGCCCAATAATGTCCAAAACAATAGATAATAGAGCATGGAGCAATCAAAAATTATAGATACGTTGGAGATGTATCAGCCCCCATCACCAGTCTCCGGGGGATTTGCTCCCCCATGTGTCCGACGGCCGAGGTATCACCCTCTGGCGCCACCCTGACGGCCTCCTGTACCTCTCCCTAGCCTGGGAAGGTCCTTCGGGACAACACCTCGGCATCGTCCGTGGCCTTGGGATAGGTGGCCACTGGAAGTGACCCACTGTCCATCACCTTTGGATCTAGCGAATTCCCCAAAGATGAGGATCGCTGGGGGAGGGCGTGGGCCAGACTGCAGCACATGATTTTACATATTAAAACCACGAAGTAAAAAAGTGGGATATATTTGTGTATGAGTGCTTTTGAGTACTTACGATTCGGCCAGGGGCTTTTCCCTGGGGCACCACTCGGAGCTGCTGTTAGTGTCCAACACAGAGTTATCCGCGAGGGAGACCTTCGCCTTCTTGGACGTCTCTGCCTCCAGATCTGTGGCGGCCATCCTCTTCTTCTTCCCCCCTTAGGGGGAGAGTTGCTTTCTTCCTCCCCCTCGTCGTCCTCATTGGCGGGGGAGGAGTGGGTTTCGGCATCTTCGGACATCATGTCCGAAGTACCTTTACGACGGAGGCCGCTTCTTCCTGCCAGGCCCTTCTTCTCTGGCGCCTGGTAGGGTGCCGGAACCAGCATCTTCGTCAGAAGTGGGATTGCTGGGTTTTCCGGCAATAGAGCCGAACATTGGATCCGCTCCGCCTTACTTGTCCAGCCCTGGAAAGACACATGGGGAAGCTTAGACATCTCCCTTGAATGTACGGGTGAAGGATACACCTTGAAATATGAAAAACTTACCGAACTGGCAGGATGGGTCAGGTTGTACCCACGATCCTCGGTCGTCTTTGGCCACATCTCAGTGGCCTTAAAAAGCACCTTTCAGATGCCTTCATGTGTGACGCCGAAGAATTGTTGCAAGGTCTGGTGCTTGGCCAGATGGAACCCCCACAAATTGCAAGTCCGGCTTTGGCCAGGAAGGATCCGGCGAAAAAGCTTCACCTGGATCACATTGACAAGTACAGCGGGATATTTCGCCCGAACTGCGAGTGTCGTGTTCCCCACAGGGACTAGGCAACGACGACTGTGCTCGGCTAAATCTAGGTAACACAATTTTGAGAGACAGTTGTAGAAAATAAAACCTAAACTAAACAAGGTTGACGACAAAGAAAATGAAAATAAGCAAGGGGAGGTTGAGATTATCTTACTGTCTTTTTGGTATTTTGCTATTATTTTAGAAACTAAATACTGACACAGGACATCGTCATCGACAAAAGAAAATAACAAGAGATGATCACAAATATATCTAGCAGACATATATAAGGGAAGGAAGAGGCATTTATATCACAGACCTTTATAACACAAGTATTGGAGCTAAAACATATACTACAAAACTGAACAAGTTTCTTCGAAATAAGAGCAGTGCACGAGTGACTAAGCATATACGGACGAGATTATACAAATCACAAGACTAGTACCACGGATCAACACAACAATATTTAACAACTAAAATTTACTAGAAAAATTAACGAGTACATCGAGAAGAAATACAGGGTGAACACACATATAAGCTGACAGAGCACTAGTTACCAAAGCAACAACATGTCATATATCAGTTAATTTCCAAAGCAACAAGACATACACTATTCGGAACATAGAATTTTACAGATAAAAACTGAACAATAATCAAGTTGCAAGCTCTTATAAAATCTGAATATTACATGTGCTAAACATCTTAAATTACATAAACTTTAGAGAGAGAGCAGCAGCAGTAAGCTTCAGCAGTACAGAAAAGGAGAGGTTCAGTGAAGAAGAAGAAGAGGCTACATCAGGAGGTTGAGGGGAAGAAGAGAGCAACAACAGTGGCGCAAGAAGAAGAACAACAGCAGGCGTTGAATAGAAGAGAAGCAGCAGCGCTAGGAGAGGGAGAGAGCAGCAGCAAGGACGAGGGAAGGAGTAGCAGAAGGGTTATAGGAGAAGAAGATAGGACAGAAGAAGTGGCAGCAGAGTGCAGTAGCAGCCGTAGCGTTGGGAGAGAAGAAGTGCAGCAGCAGGGACGTGAGGAGAGGGAAGGAGCAGCAACACAGTTTGGGGAAGAAGAAGCAGTAGGGTGAGGCGCTAGGAGAGGGGAAGCAGAGGAGAAGCAGAAGGGCAGCAAGGAGGACGTCGGGAAGAAGAACAACAACGAGGTAGGCGAAGGGAGCAGCAAGGAGAATCAGTAGCAGGTGGAGGCGCGCGGGTACGGCAGGCGAGATGGGCGTTGGTGGTGAGTGGTGGATGTTTGTGGTGGGTGTGCTTATGGTGCGGAGGCGCACCACCACGCTGGCCTGGCCGTGGCGGCGGCCGGAGGTGGAGAAGGAAGGGTGAGGGAGAGAGATGTGATGCCAGGCCCGATTTTGGGGATTGAGAGCGCTAGGGATTTGATTCCCCCGATCGGATCTTCCATTTGCACGTTGGCCCCTGTCCTTTTCTTCTCTCTGCACAAGTTGGTCCTCTTCTTAAGTTTGGCCCCTCTGATTATTTCTTTTTCTTCACGCTTGACTCCCTCCGTAAATTACAGTAACCACAACTTCTTGACACTCTCCATTATAGAAGGATTTTGGGCCTTTTTGCCCTTTTCTGCAAAACATGGAGGAGTTTTGTAAATGTAATATAACGGGAACATCCGAATATTTCTTGAGTAAATAATGTGAAAATATGATTACAATGTGATGCAAAAAGGCTAAAAAGATTATATGAGGAAATGCTCTATCAATCACATTGACAAGCTTGATGTTCTTGTCCACCATGCTCTTGATGCGTGTTTGCAGCGCGGACACCTCGTTCGACGACGCCCAGTCCAAGCCCTTTTCTAGCCAGGAGGTGAGCTGCATTGGGGCCCCGGACTTGAATTCGGGAGCCGTGGCCCAGGTTGTGTCGCAGGGCTCTGTGACGTAGAACCATTGCTTCTGCCACCCTTTGATGGTCTCCACAAAGGTGCCTTTGGGCCATGAGACGTTGGACATCTTGCTCACCATAGCGCCTCTGCACTCTGCTGTTGACCGCCCACCACCTTCGACTTCACATTGGATGTCTTTAGCCACAATCCAAAGTGGGGTGGGATGCGAAGGAAGGCCTCACACACGACAATGAATGCCAAGATGTTGAGGAAGGAGTTTGGGGCCAGATCATGGAAATCTAGACTGTAGTAGAACATGAGTCCATGGACGAATGGGTGGAGAGGAAATCCCAGCCCGTGGACGAAGTGGGGGGATGAATACCACCCTCTCATGAGGCTCCAGGGTGGGGACGATCTGCCCCTTGGCCAGAAGCCAGTGGGCGATTTCCTGGGCCAAGTACCCCGCCTCCCGGAGCTTCGTGATGTCCTTCTCCGTGACGGAGGAGCCATCCACTTGCCCTGCGCTCCAGATCCGGACATGGTCGGAGTGCTTTTTGGAGGCGGAAAGGATGGAAGCTTGGGCGCTGGAGCTCCAGAACGGATGGGCAGAGAAGAAGAAGGCGTGGGTGAAAGAATGGATCTTTATCCTCTTATAAAGGCAGCGAATGACAAGCGCCTCCCCACTCGCCTTAAAACTCGCCTATTCCCCAAGGGTCGTGCGGGCGGCGCGGTTGGATTACCCACTCCCGTATTGATGAGAATCCCGCAATAAGGGGACATGATCTCTACTTTGACAAGATGTGCCAATGAAAACCGAATCTCGAAACATGGAGCGGGAGGCTAAAAAACGGTTCGAAATAATGACCGGGTGAAGACGTGGCATCTCGTTACAAAAGTTGTCAGTAGATGGGACTCATGAAATATTATACTCTCTACAGTTGTGTGTGGTGCTTGTTTTGCAGAGCCAGACATGTTTCCTGTGTTTGAGGACTACCTTGGAGTATTCGGAGGAGGAACCTGCCTTGCAATGCCGAAGACAATCTGCGCGCCGGACACATCATCATATAAGCCTGGTGTAACACCCATAATGCGACTATATCTCCCACGTGTCGGGGCATGACTTAGAGGCATAGCCGCATGGTAGGTTTGTCGCAAGAGGGGTAATCTTCACACAATCCCATGTACTGAATAAGTAAGGGATAAATAGTTGGCTTACAATCGCCACTTCACACAAATACAAGTTAACATACATCATCAAGAATACAATCAAGGTCCAACTACGGAACCAAATTAAAGAAGACAACCCCTAATGCTAGATCCCCGATCGTCCCAACTGGGCTCCACTACTGATCAATCGGAAAAGACACAACACAACAATCAAGATCTTCGTCGAGCTCCCACTTGAGCTAGGTTCCGTCACCTGCACTGGCATCATCGGCACCTGCAATTGTTTGGAAGTATCTGTGAGCCACGAGGACTCAGCAATCTCACACCTGCGAGATCAAGACTATTTAAGCTTATGTGTAGGAAAGGGTAGTGAGGTGGAGCTGCAGCAAGCACTAGCATATATGGTGGCTAACTTACGCAAATGAGAGCGAGAAGAGAAGCAAAGCATGGTCGTGAACTAGAAGTGATCCTGAAACTACTTACGTTCAAGCATAACACAAGAACTGTGTTCACTTCCCAGACTCCGCCAGAAAGAGACCATCACGGCTACACACGCGGTTGATGCATTTTAATTAAGTTAAGTTTCAAGTTCTCTACAACCGGACATTAACAAATTCCCATCTGCCCATAACCGTGGGCACGGCTTTCGAAAGTTCAAAACCCTGCAGGCGTGTCCCAACTTAGCCCATCACAAGCTCTCACGGTCAACGAAGGATATTTCTTCTCCCAGGAAGACCCGACCAGACTCGGAATTCCGGTTACAAGACATTTCGACAATGGTAAAACAAGACCAGCAAGACCGCCCGATGCGCCGACATCCCGATAGGAGCTGCACATATCTCGTTCTCAGGGCAACACCGGATGAGCGCTCTGTACAACTAAAACCAACCCTCAAGTTTCCCCGAGGTGGCGCTGCAAAGGACTCTAGTTCGGACCAACACTTAGATAAGCACTGGCCCGGGGGGGGGGGCTTAAAATAAAGATGACCCTCCAGAGAGCGACTCCCAAGGGAAAAGTAGGTGGTGGTGAGGCAAAAGGTAAAACCAAGGTTGGGCCTTGCTGGAGGAATTTTATTCAAGGCGAACTGTCAAGGGGTCCCCATAACACCCAACCGTGTAAGGAACGCAAAATCAAGGAACATAACACCGGTATGACGGAAACTAGGGCGGCAAGAGTGGAACAAAACACCAGGCATAAGGCCGAGCCTTCCACCCTTTACCAAGTATATAGATGCATTAATCAAATAAGAGATATTATGATATCCCAACATATCCATGTTCCAACATGGAACAAACTTCATCTTCACCTGCAACTAGCAACGCTATAAGAGGGGCTGAGCAAAGCGGTAACATCGTTTGCTGGGTAAGGTGGGTTAGAGGCTTGACATGGCAATATGGGAGGCATGATATAGCAAGTGGTAGGTATCGCAGCATAGCAAATAGAGCGAGCAACTAGCAAGCAAAGATAGAAGTGATTTCGAGGGTATGGTCATCTTGCCTGAGATCCCGCAAGGAAGAAGAATGAGTCCATGAAGAAGACAAGCGGATGAAGTCGAACGGATCCTCACAAACGCGACGTTATTGGAACTAAACCGAAGAAGCAACACCGGAAAGAAGCAAACAACATAGTAAACAACCATCACATAAACATGGCATGATGCACAACCAAGTATGATGCATGTCCGGTTTAATGAGGCATGGCATGGCAGAGTGCACAAACAAAACTACAAATTAAGTGGAGCTCAATATGCAACGATTTGCATGTTGACGGAACACCATATGACTTATTTAGTTTTCTCCCGTTTATGTGCTCAATATGCAAGAGGTGAAGCATAATAAAACTACTTAACTAGGCAAGTTTAAATGAGGCCGGAACAACAAACAACAATTCCGGAAAATCCTCATATGCATATATTAGGTTTGGTACTCATCTGCCCTAAAGCATATTTTAGAGTTGTTAAACATGCAAAGTAATTCCACCATGTTAAACTAGGCATTTTTCTACCCCATTTACATATGAAGTTTGTTTAAAACTGAGCTACGGATAATTAGTTATGAATTAAATCATTCTAGCATGGCAATAGGCAAAATATAAGCAAACATCATTTTAAACATGTCAAACATGATTGAAAGTTGGATATTATTAAACTAGATGAAATTCTAGTCAAGTTTCATATATAAAGTTATTACATATGATGCATTATTCATAAGTTATTATATGCATGAAGACTAGGGGTTTTTCTGTAAAACCGTAAACTCTAGATAAAAGGACAAATTCATAGAACGGGAAAAAAACATGACAAGGGCTGAATCTGAGGCGGACTGGGCTGCGGGGAACTGCTCACGCTAGGCCAACAACAACTGGGCCGACTTCGTGGGCTGCAGGAAAGAGGTGGCGCTAGGCCTAGGCGAGGCCGGTCCAGACGCAGTCAACGCGCCTGGTTCCTTCGATGCAAGGAGGCAGGGAATCGAGCTCGTGCTCGTCAGAAGGCAGCGATGCTGCAGGGGTGCGTGGGACTCCGGCGAGCGGCGGGATGGCGCGGCTCCGGCGTGGCGTCGGAGAGGCTGGCAGGAGGCGGGACGAGCAGGATGATGCTGGCAGCAGCGAGAAAAAGCAGGCGGGGCGGCGTGGGACTTGTGGTCAACGCAGCAGGGGCGGCTTCCTCTGTCTGCTCCCGACAGAAGGATGAAGCGCCGCGCGGACGGAGCTCGATGGACTCCGGCGACGCAGAAAGCAAAGGAGGCCAAGGCGACATGGCAGGGGTGCGTGCAGGGACTTGTCGATCCACTCGACGAGTCAGATCACAGCGGCAGCAGCGCAGCCGTTCCTTCGCAGTGGCGTGGAGAAGGACTCTGGTGAGGGGATTTGGCGAGGCAGTGCACGGTCAACGCGAGAAGGCACGCTCAATGCGTTCATCTCCAAGCGCAGACGAGCAGTATGCGGGGCAACACATGCAGTGTCCGGACTTGGGGCTCAAGCAGCGGCGACGTCGCATGCAGGGGAGGTGGACGTCTAGGAAGAAGCTCTCCGGGTCCTTGTGGAAGCGAGCGTAGGCGAGGAAGACGGCGGTCGATGCCGTGGTGCTCCTAGCGGAAGAAGCCGGACGGAGATGGGCGGATCAACCCGAGCTCGAGCTAAAACTCGGCTCAGTCATGGCGTCCTATGAGCGGGAGAGATGTGAGACAAAGAGAAAGAGAAGGAAAAGGAGCTAGAGGAAAAGGAAGAAGGAAGAGGAGCAAGGGGCGTTCTGGTCCTGCGGCGCGGTCGCGGACGACGAGGGCTCCGATGGCCGCCGAGGGTTGGTGGCGAGGTGCTCGGAGGTGGCAAGAGTGTGCTGGTTCAGGAGCGAGCTCTTCTCGCTCGGGCTCCGATCTTGACCGAGCGGGAAGGCAGGGGAGGCCCTCATGGCTGTTGGATGGATGGGTTTGTGGATCTGGAGGTGAGCTCTAGCGGTTGGCTGCGGGAGGATTTGAATCTGGGAAGATCCCAAGGTGGAAGGAGAGACGAGGTGGAGTGGCGGTGCGGTGATGGAATGGATGGGACAACTCCCTAAATTTTAGTGTTGGTCTGTATATATAGCAGACGGAAGGGGTTTTTAGGTGCGTCCGATCGTCATTGGACGGCTCCAGGTCAATTGGGTAGTCAAAAGAAGAAACGAAAGAAGTATTGTGGTATTTCAGGGTTGATCCAGACTCAACTGTTACGACTGAGGGGGCCGGGTTAGGGGGTATTTCGTCCCTCCGATGTTAATCGGACGGTCCCGGATAAATAGGCTAGGGAGGCCAAAAAGAAAAACCGAGATGTTTTGTAGATGTTTGGGGATGATCCGGATCCAACGGTGACGACTGTCCGGGTCGGGTCTGGGACAACTTTCGAACGCGCGCGCGAGGAGGGCCGCGGGTTGACGAGAGAGTTTAAGTTGGGCCTGGCGGTGAGTGGTAGTGGGCTGTGCGGAAAGCCTTGGGCTGAGAGAAGAGAAGAGAGAGACCCGACGACTGTTTCCGGAGACCGAAAACGTCCGACGATAGACCGGCTATACTGCCGCTATAGTTACCCGTTGGGGCATCAAACGAACTCCGAATGCGATGAAACTTGGCAGGCGGCCTACCTACAACATAACAACACCGCATGCCAACTTTCAACCCATTCCGAGAATATTTTTCGGCCACTTATAAAATAATATTTTAGACGTGCCACGGGCGCGTGCGAGTGTGTCTGGGCTCAGAACGGACAACGGAGAGAATGGGGAGACCTGGACGAATGCAAGTTTTTAAAACATGATGATGCAATGCACATGATGACATGGCAAGATGCAACACGCAAGAGAATGACATGGCAAAGACGACGAATAACTGGGAGACACCTGGCGCATCGGTCTCG
The DNA here is from genome assembly GCF_003073215.2 of Triticum urartu. Classification (NCBI taxonomy): domain Eukaryota; kingdom Viridiplantae; phylum Streptophyta; class Magnoliopsida; order Poales; family Poaceae; genus Triticum; species Triticum urartu. Next base: position 494,568,704 of record NC_053026.1, on the reverse strand, counting down.
GGGCATCACACCTGGTTCAGGGGCTACTGAGGGAGTCCTGGATTAAGGGGTCCTCGGGCTTCCGGGCTATGTGACGTGGGCCGGACTGATGGGCCACGAAGATAGAAGATATAAGAGACTCTCCTTTGCGTGGTTGGCAAGCTTAGCGTTCGGATATGAAGATTCCTTCCTTTATAAACCGACTCTGTACAACCCTAGGCCCCTCCGGTGTCTATATAAACCGGAGGGTTTAGTCCTTAGAGGCAATCACAATCATACAGGCTAGACATCTAGGGTTTAGCCATTACGATCTCGTGGTAGATCAACTCTTGTAATCCTCATATTCATCAAGATCAATCAAGCAGGAAGTAGGCTATTACCTCCATCAAGAGGGCCCGAACCTGGGTAAACATCGTGTCCCCTGTCTCCTGTTACCATCGACCTTAGACGCATAGCTCGGGACCCCCTACCCGAGATCCGCCGGTTTTGACACCGACAGTCGTCTCGCCAACTATTGCATCTACAACTATCGCTACCGCATAGTGATAAAGTAAAGCAATTACATGGCGATTGCATTTCATACAATAATGCGACAACCATAAGGCTCTAGCTAGTTTCCAATAACTTCTACAAAACATGATCATCTCATACAATAACTTATATCACATCATGTCTTGACCATATCACATCACAACATGCCTTGCAAAAACAAGTTAGACATCCTCTACTTTGTTGTTGCAAGTTTTACGTGGCTTCTATGGGCTTCTAGCAAGAACTGTTCTTACCTATGCATCAAAACCACAACGATTTTTCATCAAGTGTGATGTTTTAACCTTCAACAAGGACCGACCGTAGTCAAATTCGATTCAACTAAAGTTGGAGAAATAGACACTTGCCAACCACCTTTACGCAAAACAAGTTGCATGTCTGTTGGTGGAACCGGTCTCATGAACATGGTCATGTATAGTTGGTCCGGGCCGCTTCATCCAACAATACCACTGAATCAAAATAAGATGTTGGTGGTAAGAAGTATGACTATTATCGCCCACAGCTCTTTGTGTTCTACTCGTTCATATCATCTACGCACAGACCTAGCTCTGATGCCACTGTTGGGGAACGTAGCATGCAATTTCAAAAAAATTCCTATGATCACGCAAGATCTATCTAGGAGATGCATAGCAACGAGAGGGGGAGAGTGTGTCCATGTACCCTCGTAGAACGAAAGCGGAAGTGTTAGGTTAACACGGTTGATGTAGTCGAACGTCTTCACGATCCAACTGATCTAGTACCGAACGTATGGCACCTCCGAGATCAGCACACGTTCAACTCGATGAAGCCCCTTGAACTCTCGATCCATCAGAAGCTCGAGAGAGAGTTTCGTCAGCACGATGGCATGGTGACGGTGATGGTGATGTGATCCGCGTAGGGCTTCGCGTAAGCACTACGACGTTATGACCGGAGGAGTAAACTGTGGAGGGGGGCACCGCACACGGCTAAGAGAGTAAGTGTTGTGCTTTGGGGTGCCCCCTGCCCCCGTATATAAAGGAGGGAAGGAGGAGGTCGGCCACCAAGGGGGCGCGCTGATACGTCTCCATCGTATCTACTTTTCCAAACACTTTTGACCTTGTTTTGGACTCTAACTTGCATGATTTGAATGGAACTAACCCGGGCTGACGCTGTTTTCAGCAGAATTGCCATGGTGTTATTTTTGTGCAGAAACAAAAGTTCTTGGAATGACCTGAAACTTCACGGAGAATATTTTTGGAATATATCAAAAATATTGGCGAAAGAATCAATGCAAGGGGGCCCACACCCTTTCCACGAGGGTGGGGGCGCACCCACCCCCTGGGGCACGCCCCCTATCTCGTGGGCCCCTTGAGGCTCCACCGACCTCAACTCCGACTCTATATATTCACGTTCAGGGAGAAAAAAATCAGAGAGAAGGATTCATCGCGTTTTCGATACGGAGCCGCCGCCAAGCCCTAATCTCTCTCGGGAGGGCTGATCTGGAGTCCGTTTGGGGCTCCGGAGAGGGGAATCCGTCGCCATCATCCTCATCAACCTTCCTCCATCACTAATTTCATGATGCTCACCGCCGTGCGTGAATAATTCCATCGTAGGCTTGCTAGACGGTGATGCGTTGGATGAGATTTATCATGTAATCGAGTTAGTTTTGTTAGGGTTTGATCCCTAGTATCCATTATGGTCTGAGATTGATGTTGCTATGACTTTGCTATGCTTAATGCTTGTAACTAGGGCCCGAGTGACATGATTTAAGATCTGAATCTATTATGTTTTCTTGAATATATGTGAGTTCTTGATCCTATCTTGCAAGTCTATAGTCACCTATTATGTGTTATGATTTGTTAACCCCGAAGTGACAATAATCGGGATACTTACCGGTGATGACCGTAGTTTGACGAGTTCATGTATTTACTAAGTGTTTATGCTTTGGTCCGGTACTCTATTAAAAGGAGGCCTTAATATCCCTTAGTTTCCAATAAGACCCCGCTGCCACGGGAGGGTAGGACAAAAGATGTCATGCAAGTTCTTTTCCATAAGCACGTATGACTATATTCGGAATACATGCCTACATTACATTGATGAACTAGAGCCAGTTCTGTGTCACCCTATGTTATAACTGTTGCATGAGGAATCGCATCCTACATAATTATCCATCACTGATCCAATGCCTACGAGCTTTTCATATATTGATCTTTGCTTGGTTACTTTTCCCTTGCCACTGTTATAATCACTACAAAACCAATACTGTTACTTTTGCCACTGTTACCATTACTTCCATATTACTTTGCTACTAAATACTTTGCTACAGATATTAAGTCTTTCAGGTGCAGTTGAGTTGACAACTCAACTGTTAATACCTGAGAATATTCTTTGGCCCCCCTTGTGTCGAATCAATAAATTTGGGTTGAATACTCTACCCTCAAAAACTGTTGCGATCCCACATACTTGTGGGTTATCAAGACTATTTTCTGGCGCCGTTGCTGGGGAGCATAGCTCTACTCCTTGAGTCACTTGAGATTTATATCTGTTGATCACTATGAGGAACTTGAAAGATGAAAGAACCATGATTTTTCCCTCAACTATGAGGGGAGGTAAGGAACTGCCATCTAGCTCTGCACTTGATTCACCTTCTGTTATTAGTAAGCTTGCGACACCTACTCTTGCTATTCATTCTGATATGCCGCATGTTATTGAGGATGCCACTTCTTCTTTGCATGATGCTTATGATGAGACTACCTCTATTCTTGATAATACTGTGCCACTAGGTAAATTTCTTGATGAACAACTTGCTAGGGTTAGAGAGAATGAAATTATTGAAACTGACAATATAGATGAAAGTGATGATGAAGATTCTCCCCCTAGATATGAATTGCCTGTTGTTCCTGAGGGTTATGTTATGGATGAAGAAACTGCTAGAGACTTTTTAGCTTGCAATGATAGATATGATCTTAAGAAATGGTTAGCTAAGCTAAAATAAAAATCATTGAATGCTAGAATGAAACATGACCCTGCTTTTGCTACTTCACCTATCTGTATCTCTGATAAGGATTATGATTTCTCTATCGATCCTGAGTTAATTACTTTGGTTGAATATGATCCTTTTTATGGCTATGAATCTGAAACTGTTGTGGCACATCTTACTAAATTAAATAATATAGCCACCCTGTTCACTAATGATGAGAAAACTCGCTATTACTTTATCCTTAAGTTGTTTTCGTTCTCATTAAAGGGTGATGCTAAAATATGGTTAAATTCTCTTGATCCTGGTTGTGTGCGTAGTCCCCAGGATATGATTTATTACTGCTCTGCTAAATATTTCCCCGCTCATAAGAAACAAGCTGCCTTAAGGGAAATATATAATTTTGTGCAAATTGAAGAAGAGAGTCTCCCACAAGCTTGGGGGAGGCTTCTTTGATTACTCAATGCTTTTCCTGATCATCCTCTCTAGAAAAATGAAATACTTGATGTCGTGGGTTTGTCATGGCAGATGTCCTCGTGAAAGGACTTAGTCGTGGAGCCATCGCTACGGGTTAGCTTAAAGGGGTTAAACCGGACAAGGGACACGAGGGGTTTTTATACTATTTAGGCCCCTTCAATGAAGGTAAAAGCCTACGTCCAGTTGTGCTTGGTATTGCTGGGGTTTCGATGACCAGGGAGCGAATCCGCTTTGCCTGGCTCTCGTGTTGTTGTCTGTTGTCCCTAAACCGCTGCCGGGTCGTCCCTTTATATACACAGGTTGACGCCCGCCAGCTTATAGAGTCCCGAGGCCGGATCATAAACGTGTCCGGTTCGGTCTCTATCCTTCCTATCTTACAATACAAGTTACATGAAAGAGTCGGTTTACATCTATAGGCCTTAACTCGCCTTTGGGCCTTGGGCCTTCGTAAAGCGTCGCCATCCTTATGTCTTCATGGGCTTCTGATGTTCTTGGAGTTAATCCGGCTACTCCTGGCTGGGTTACGTCTGGTAGTAATATCCCCAACATTAGGGCCCAGATTGATTTGAACTTGTTCATGTCAATCTTCAACACTTAGAAAAATTCTTCCCCTGCATCTTCACCTTGATCTTGTAAACCGCCGTGACATCATACGCCAGGATCATGTTAAATCTCCATGACGTCATCTTGTTATTTAGAAATGATACATCTCACCTTCAGTTAATGAGCCTCCGACAATCGAGGCGATCGCTCCTGTTAGGTATCCAATATTCCGTCCCCTTGATTCTCGCGCCTGTTACCTCCCCCCTTTACCTTATAAATAGGGCCATGGGTCACTTCCTTTTTTTCCCTCCGTCTCTTCGCTTCTTCTTCTTCCTCGTGACGCCTCTGCACCCGAGCGCCGCCGCCGAGCTTCGCCTCCGCCTCTCCGTTGGCCGCTGCATCAACCTGGTTGCACCAGAGAGCCGCGGCGTACCTCCGCTGCTTCAACAGCCGCTGTAAGTCCTTCCCTTTCCTCCTTTATAGATCTGCCTAGGGTTTCCTTGTTCATCGAAGTTCATCGAGGCTCCGGCACTGTTCTTCCCTGTTCCTCCTTAGTCCATGGATAAAAACCTCAAGCTTGATGTATTCCGTGTAATGGCTTATCTTCTGTTACCACAACAAACCCTTATGCCCATAAAAACTGATCTGGACCTTTGTGAACCGCTTCGGGACCAATCTTTTTAGGTCTAAATCCTTTTGCTTTTCATGTCTTACGGTAGATCCAAAATTTTCATGTAACCTTGTGAAACCTGTTTTACCTTACTTAGTCGCTCTTGCCTTAGATCTGTATCCTCTTTATCACATAGGCGGTTTAGCTTTGTAGAAAGCAATCTATCACATACCATTAATCCCCTTGTAAACCGGCAATCCCTTTATCTCCGTTGTCATACTCCAGTTTAACAGTATGCGTATACCTTTATTCTGGTTATCGCTTTGTCACTCATTATTGTATCAGCTTCCGGTTTACGAAATTTACATACTTGTATTTCTTTATTCCGTTGCACCTTATGCACCACCATGAATGAATTGTAAACCGGTATTTCTTTTCAGCTTTTCACTTGCAATGTCCAAGCAGTTTTATGCCTGCAAGTGGGCTCCCTCCCGGGTTACCGAGGAGCAGCTTAATGGAATGGTCAAAATTGGTACCTTACCAAACAGGAGTGAGATCCGGTGGCGAGTTCCTGGACTGGAGAACCCTCCTACTCCCAAGCAGGGTGAAGCAGTGGTGTTTGTTGATCACATAGGCCGTGGCTTCAAACCACCCGGATCAAAGTTTTTCTGGGATGTGCTTGCCAGTTTTCAGCTCCACCCTCAAGATATTGGACCTAACTCGGTATCCAATATATGCAACTTCCAAGTCTTCTGTGAAGTGTACTTACAAGAAGAACCAACTGCTGAACTATTCCAGGATTTCTTCCATCTGAATTGGTGCACTGAATTTGTAGACGGACCCAACACTGAACTTGGTGGCATCTCCATTCAAAAAAGATAAGAGGTTTAATTTCCTCACGCCAAGCTGCACAGTCACCCCAAAGAGTGGAATCAAACTTGGTTCTACTGTAAAGACACCTCCCCTGAAGATGAGAACCCTCTGTCAGGTTACCGTGTCCATCGGCTTGCCAACAATCATCCACTTCCACATCGGCTAAGTGCTCGGGAACGGGCCCCGTATGCACCTCAACTCGCCAAGGTAAGAGCCTTCTTGGCCAGCGGTTTAACAGGTGTAGACTTTGTCCGTTGCTGGATATCTTGGAGTATATTTCCACTAAGTCTGCGCTCCCGCTTAATGTGTGAGTATACTGGTTAACTAGAAGACTCGCAATGTCATATCAATATTCAGCTAACAGATGAAGAGGTCACTGTCGGTGTCAAAATCGGCGGATCTCGGGTAGGGGGTCCCGAACTGTGCGTCTAGGTCGGATGGTAACAGGAGGCGGGGGATACGATGTTTTACCCAGGTTCGGGCCCTCTTGATGGAGGTAAAACCCTACGTCCTGCTTGATTAATATTGATGATATGGGTAGTACAAGAGTAGATCTACCACGAGATCAGAGAGGCTAAACCCTAGAAGCTATCCTATGGTATGATTGTTGTTTGTCCTATGGACTAAAACCCTCCGGTTTATATAGACACCGGAGAGGGCTAGGGTTACACCGAGTCGGTTACAGTGGTAGGAGATCTACATATCCGTATCGCCAAGCTTGCCTTCCACGCCAAGGAAAGTCCCTTCCGGACACGGGACGAAGTCTTCAATCTTGTATCTTCATAGTCCAGGAGTCCGACCGAAGGTATAGTCCGGCCATCCGGACACCCCCTAATCCAGGACTCCCTCAGTAGCCCCTGAACCAGGCTTCAATGACGACGAGTCCGGCGCGCAGATTGTCTTCGGCATTGCAAGGCGGGTTCTCCTCCAAATTCCGTGTACCTATTGAATAGTGTCCGGTTTCTAGTAAATGTAGTGCTCCTTGGCTTCTACGCCCAATAATGGCCGTTTTCCACGTGTCAAACGAATACGAAGAGTCAGGGTGTTTTTTATATTTACACCCCTAGCCACGTGAATGAGCCGCCTATTTAAGGGGACGAGAATTTAGATCCAAACCACACCTTCTCCCTTCCGTGAGTATTCATCAGAGCGTATCCAACAGAGGTCCATTCTATCATGGCCAGCCGCCGCAGCTCCTCCTCTCGCCCTTCCAGCCCTCAGCCTGGAGATTGGAAGAAGTGCTCCATCCCGCACAGCGAGCTAGTGAAGCTCCAAACCAAGGGATTTCTCCCCCGACCTATATGGTCCCGGTTCAAGCCGGACTAGCCACCTATAATGGCGGAGAGCAAGCGGAGAGCGCCCCCAATCCCTCCAAAGGAGAGCGGGTATGCCTTGCCCCTTACTTAATAAGAGGGCTCGGATTTTCAATTCATCCGTTTCTCCGGGGGCTTCTGGAGTTCTATGGCCTCTAGCTGCACAACCTCACGCCTGCCTCCATATTGCATATCGCGGGCTTCGTATCCCTTTGCGAGCTGTTTTTGGGCTGTGAGGCTCATTTCGCGCTATGGAAAGGGCTATTCTGCCTTGTGCCCCGCTTTAAGGAGGGGTCGATATATCAAGTGGGCGGAGCCGAAGTGTGGCGCATCGCCGGGACCGGATATCTATCCGGAACCCCAAAGAAGGCGTCCGAGGACTGGCCTTCGGAATGGTTTTATATAGAGGACGTTCCGCTGCCGGATCCTGCCCGGATCGGCCTCCCTGAGTTCGACAGTGCTCCCCTAAAGAAGCACCTAAGTTGGCGTCCATGGAGCCCTCAGAGGGAAAGCGATAGGGTCATTATTTACCTGATGGGCCGGATAAGATTGTTTGCTCATTCCGGACTGACCATGATCGGGGTCATGGCCGCATGCATCATGCGAGGGGTGCAGCCGCTTCAGTATAGAGGCCGCCCCATGTGGGACTTCAACGGGGAGGACGACGCCACCCGCTATGGCCGTAAGGGGCCGGATTCGACTGCCACTCTAATAAAGACCTTGTCCGCTTTGTACAAGGGAGAAGAGGAGGAATTTCTCCACGTCAACCCACGGGGTGGATTTTCTATGTACAATCCCCCGAGTTGGGTAAGTGGACACTTTTACTTGCCCATTCGTTTTATATTCCCATTGTTAAATTTTCAGTCTAACGACTTCAACGCAGGAACTGTGTCAGGCTGTTAAAGAAATAAACAACCCTCCTCCACAACCCAAGGATCCGGGACGGTCCCTCGACCCGGCCTCTCAAGAGGATCCAGACTTATCTGTGGAGTTGATTGATGGAGTGTTTCATCAATTGAGCAGGGACAACGCCTTGGTGGCCATTACGACCGATTATCCAGGGCTACTCCCAGCCTCACAGGTAACTGGGACCGGAGTCTCAGCACTTTGAAAAGGGATCTGTCCTTGCGTGTTTTCGATTACCGTATGACAACCGTGTTTTGCAGGGGAGGTCCTTGAGATGGGAGGCCGAGCCTGCGGCGACTAGCCAACGAGGGGCGACAAGGCCCCGCGAGCTGAAAAGAAGTGTGGTCCGGACTGAGGCACCGACGCAAAGGTATAGCACGCCACCTTATTCCCAGGTGTTACTCCTTCGAGGCATATTAACACTCATGCTCTCTTCAGGACGAAGAGACCTCGCCGGACTATATCCGGAGAGGCTGCCAATCGCGCCTCCACCAGCCAGGCTCCAAAGCCTGGTCCGGAAGCGGAGGCGAACACGAGGCGCGCACCGTATGCTCCTCCGACGGAGGATGCGGACAGCCTGTCTGCCACCAATTCCGAGGTGGAGAGTGCCATGAACCACAGGTGTCGCCGGACAGTTCTTCGCGATGCTTGTTTCTCCCAAGAGGCATTGGATGCCTTCAATTCGGGAGACGCGTACCTCCATGCCGCTCAAAATGGTCTAGCCAGAGCCACAGAGCAGTATGTGAAAGACATACGGGTAAGAAAATTTTGGTAATTATATATGTATACCAGTAGCCCCTGAGACTTGAAATAGTTAGAATAACTGATTTAAGGATCATCTGTTATGCAGGTTCTTATAGAAAAGAACACCCTGCTGTCCCAGGAGCTGGAAGAGTGCAAAGCCCAACTTGAGGCCGCACTAGCCGCGGCAGGGGAGCCCAAGGAGACCCCCTCTGGTAATATACGCTTCGAAAGATAAGTATTTTGCGAAGTGCGGCGTGGGTGCAAATCTGACAAATGAAATTGCAGATGGCGCCGGATTAAATCCGGAAGTGCAACAACTCCGACGCCAGCTAAAGGCTGGTGAGAGCGTGCTGACAAAGGTGAGGCGGGAGAAGAACGCTCTCCAAGATGCCAACACCAAGCTAGGCGTTGAACTGAAGGACGTTCATGCCCAGCTGTTGGGCTCTGTGAAGGAGAATCAGCGGCTTCGACGCAGCATATATAGTAAGTGCTTAAACGAACTTTGAAAAAAGAGTTCAGCGAGGAAGTCGACTAACAGAGTAATGTCTGTAGGTATGCTGACAGGCCGTCCTGCAGAGGAAATTCCCAGTTCTACGGGTGACCTTCTTCCCGAGCTCTCACAACTGCACGAGCGAGTTCAGCAGGTGATGCGAGGCGTCGCCCAGGCCTTGTGGCCGTCCGTCTCCATTCCCGAAGGCCTTGGAGAGCTTGTAGAGAAGCTGAAGGGAGCGCGGCGGCGCTTCCGATTGTGGAAGATGTCGGCCTGCCGTCAAGGCGCCAGGGAGGCCTGGGCCATGGTGAAGACGGGTACACGAAGGCTGACCCAAACCACATGGACGAGGTCGGACCCGTAGGGCCCGATGGGAAGGAGATCCCTGTGAGCTTAGTATACGGCCAAGTAGAGTTGGCCGCAAAGTATTCCCAACAGGACTGTAAACTAGACAGCCTGCTAGATGGAATTGAAGAGGAATACAATCAGTCAGATTGATTATGTAATTTTAATTGACATGTGTAATGCCTTCTAGCCAGATTGTAGATCGTTTGTCAAGCCCGACCTTTTCGCTTCAACCTCGGGACCTGACGGTCCGGAGTGTGTCCGAATACCCTTGCGGTTATATAAGAACCGGGGTATGCATGGAGACCAGGCGTAGGGGTCATTAGTGCTTGAACAGACAAGTGCCCAACTAGTTATGTTATATTACATGGTTAGTAAGAAACATCTTCCAGGGAGAATAGTTCCGTTAGGGGTTCCTTTCCCTGGGAGGCATGCCCTAAAGTGGATGTCCATTCTGCGAAAAGTGACGCAGGAAAACCATCTGGGGGCGTATAGATAAATAAGTGGAATAAAAGATGATCTTTAGTTCACTGACCGAATATTCCCTTAAGAACGCTAGCTTTTGGCTTCACCCAGTCTGAGGTACACATCCGGCTGACCCGGCAGTAACAATCGCAGAGGTGCTCCCTTTACCACCTAGCCGAACAATCGGGAACGTAGGGGTAAGCACAGGAGCCAGGCAACCCAGCTTGGCCAAAACTTAAGTCATAGCGATGCATATAATGGCGAATAAAAGGTACATGCGGAAGTGTGACACATGTGTTGGGCATGAAGCCCGTATAAATAAGCTTCTGTTTAAAGAAGCCCCCAGGTTTAATGAGCGCGGATAGCGCGTCACTTTATGAGCCTTTGAAGGCTATAAGAGAGAGATAGGAGAAGGAGAGAAATGTAAGACAGAAAGTATATAAAAATGGACAGAGGAAGGAGACGAACACAGAGTCCGGCGCTAGGCAGAGAATCTTCGTAGACGGGCTGGTTCCATGGGTTCGGCTCGAGTCGGTTATCCGATGCATCTCGCAGGAGGTACGCTCCACCAGTTAGGACTTGGTCGATTATGAAGGGACCTTCCCACTTGGGCTTGAGTTTGTCCTTTTTCTTCTCCGGCAGGCATAGAACTAATTCGCCAACGTTGTAATTTTTGTCCCGTACTTCTCTGCTTTGGTATCTTCGAGCCTGCTATTGATAGAATGCGGAACAGGCTTTTGCCACATCACGCTCTTCCTCCAAGGCGTCCAAACTGTCCTGCCGGTTGAGCTCGGCTTCTCTTTCTTCGTACATGCGCACTCGAGGTGAGTCATGAATTATGTCGCAGGGCAAAACTGCCTCTGCGCCGTACACTATGAAGAATGGTGTGTATCCGGTGGTGCGATTCAGCGTGGTCTGCAGCCCCCAGAGTACGGAGTCGAGCTCCTCTACCCAGTGCGTATTAGATTCCTTAAGGGACCGCACTAATCTGGGTTTGATGCCGCTCATGATAAGACCATTTGCACGTTCGACCTGGCCGTTGGTTTGTGGGTGATAGACGGAAGCATAATCGAGCTTGATGCCCATGTTTTTTCACCAGAGTTTTACCTCATCGGCCATAAAGTTCGTGCTGTTATCAGTGATGATGCTGTGGGGGACGCCGTAACGGTGTACAACCCCGGATATAAAGTCTATCACTGGTCCGGATTCATCCGTCTTAACAGGCTTGGCTTCTATCCATTTGGTGAACTTATCCACCATGACCAGTAAGTATTTTTTCTTGTGGGTTCCGCCTTTAAGGGGTCCAACCATGTCAAGCCCCCAGACCGCGAAGGGCCAAGTGATGGGGATAGTTTGGAGGGCGGTGGGTGGCATATGGCTTTGGTTTGCAAAAAGCTGGCAACCGACGCATCGTTGGACTAAGTCCTGGGCGTCTGCCTAGGCCGTCAGCCAATAAAAGCCTGTACGGAAGGCCTTGCTTACAAGGGACCGAGCTACAGCGTGATGTCCGCCGAGTTCGGCATGAATTTCAGCCAGGAGGTTCCGCCCTTCCTCTTCGGAGATGCACCTTTGAAGGACTCCGGTAGTGCTTTTCTTATAAAGCTCTCCCTCATGGACTTTATAGGCTTTAGATCGCCGCACTATGCAGCATGCCTCATTTTGGTCCTCAGGGAGTTCCTGCCTGGTAAGGTAGGCGAGGAATGGTTCTGTCCACGGGGCGATGACGGCCATTATTACATGGGCTGAAGGTGTTATTTCATTGGCAGAGCCTCCAATTGAGTCAGAGTGTTCGGTGTCGGGCAGTGTGGTTGGGTCCGGGCTGCTATTGCCAGGTTCCCCTTCCCATACTACGGACGGCTTGAACAGCCTTTCCAAGAAGATGTTGGGGGGGGGACTACATCGCGTTTTGCGCCGATGCGTGCCAGGACATCTGCCGCCTGATTATTTTCCCGGGCTATATGGTGAAATTCGAGCCCTTCGAACCAAGCTGACATTTTTAGGACGGCGTTGCGATAAGCTACCATTTTTGGATCCTTGGCATCAAAGTCTCCATTTATTTGGTATATTGCGAGGTTCGAGTCCCCGCACACCTCTAGGCGTTGAGTGCCCATGGATACTGCTATCCGGAGACCATGTAAAAGGGCCTCATATTCGGCTGCGTTGTTGGAGTCTCTGTACATTATCTGGAGTACATATTGACTGTGTCTCCTATGGGGGACGTCAAAACGACGCCAGCCCCTAGACCGGCCAACATTTTGGAGCCGTCGAAGTACATGACCCAGTTTGAATATGTGCCGTACTCTTTAGGGAGTTCGGCCTCCGTCCATTCTGCGACGAAGTCGGCCAAAACTTGCGACTTGATAGTTCACCGTGGCTTGTAATTTATGTCGAACGGGAGGAGCTCAATGGCCCATTTTGCAATCCGGCCCGTCGCATCGCGGTTATTTATAATATCGTTAAGTGGCACTTCCGAGGCTACTGTTATTGAACACTCTTGAAAGTAGTGTCGCAGCTTCCGGGATGCCATAAATACCGCGTACGCAATCTTTTGATAGTGCAGGTACCATGACTTGCACGGAGTAAGGAAAGTGGACACATAATAGACCAGCTTTTGAAGGGGGACTTTGTGTCCGTCCGTTTCTCGTTCGACGACGAGCACTGCGCTTACGACCTGATGGGTCGCTGCAATGTATAATAGCATTGGTTCGCCAATGCTTGGTGCGGCCAGGACTGGGTTTGTTGCCAAGATGGCTTTTATTTCGTCGAGTCCGGCCATGGCTGCATCCATCCACTCAAAGTGTTCGGTGCGCCGAAGGAGGCGGTAAAGGGGTAGGGCCTTTTCTCCTAAGCAGGAGATAAAGCGGCTTAGAGCCGCCACGCATCCGGTTAATTTTTGTATTTGTTTGAGGTCCTTAGGGATATCCAATTGTGATAGAGCTCGGATCTTGGCTGGGTTTGCTTCAATTCCTCTACCGGATACAATGAAGCCCAAGAGCTTTCCGGCTGGAACACCGAAAACACATTTTTCCGGGTTGAGCTTGATGTCGTATGTTCGGAGGTTATCGAATGTTAGCTTCAAGTCGTCTACTAGAGATTCGACATGTCTTGTTTTAACGACCACATCATCTACATATGCCTCCACTGTTTTGCCAATCTGGTTTGCCAAACATGTCTGAATCATGCGCTGATATGTTGCACCGGTGTTTTTGAACCCGAAGGGCATTGTGTTGAAGCAGAATGGGCCGTATGGTGTGATGAATGCCGTTGCGGCTTGGTCTGACTCTACCATCTTTATTTGATGGTAGCCGGAGTATGCGTCGAGGAAACACAACGAATCGTGTCCTGCGGTAGCGTCAATAATTTGATCGATGCAGGGGAGAGGGAAGGGATCCTTTGGGCAAGCCTTGTTAAGGTCTTTGAAATCAACGCACAGGCGCCAGGATTTTTCCTTCTTTGGTACCATCACCAGATTTGCTAGCCAGTCCGGATGTTTGATATCTTTGATGAATCCGGCCTCCAATAGCTTGGCTAGTTCCTCTCCCATGGCCTGTCTCTTAGGTTCGGAAAAACGCCGAAGAGCCTGTTTGACTGGCTTGAATCCTTTTAGGATATTTAAGCTGTGTTCGGCCAGCCTGCGTGGGATTCCTGGCATGTCTGAAGGGTGCCAGGCGAAAATGTCCCAGTTCTCTCATAGGAACTCTCGCAGTGCGGCATCTACATCAGGGTTTAACTGTGCCCCGATGGAAGCTGTTTTATTGGGGTCCGTTGGATGGACCTGGAATTTGACTATTTCGTCCGCTGGTTTAAAGGAGGTGGACTTGGATCTTTTATCGAGTATCACATCGTCCCTATTCACAGTGGAGCGCAGTGCAGTCAGTTCCTCAGCCGCTAGGGCTTCGGATAGCGCCTCGAGGGCCGGTGTGGCTGTCTTGTTTTCGGTGCGGAGTGCTATGTCTAGATCACTAATGAGAGTGATGATTCCGTTAGGCCCAGGCATCTTGAGCTTCATGTACCCGTAATGGGGTATTGCTTGGAAGACTGTAAACGCTTCCCGCCCTAGCAGAGCGTGATATCTGCTACTAATGGGGCCACCTGGAACGTGACCTCTTCGGACCTGTAATTATCCGGCGTGCCGAACACCACATCTAGTGTGATTTTTCCTGTACAACGCACTTCCCGACTGGGGATTATTCCTCTAAAGGTTGTGCTGCTTCGCTCAATGCGGTTCCAGTCTATTTCCATTTTTTGAAGGGTTTCCTCATAAATGAGGTTCAATCCGCTGCCGCCATCCATGAGTACCTTGGTAAGATGAAAGACGTACACTATTGGACTGAGGACCAATGCGGCTGGTGCTCGGGCTGTTCGGAATTTAGGTTCGTCACTGGCGTTAAAAGTAATAGCCGTGTCACTCCATGGGTTTATCGTTGCTACTTGGTAGACTTCAGCAAGGCCGCGGAGTGTTCTTTTTCACATATTATTTGAAGCGGAAGTCTCGAAGACTGTTAGTACCGTACTGGTTTCTCTGGGGTGGCTTTCTGTGGCTTCTGGAATTAGAAGATCTTCGCCAATTTTTGCCACCTACTGGAGTATCCAACATGTTCTAAGGCTGTGAGTTGGTGTGGCGCCCTCTGCACTGTGAATTTTATAGGGTCCATCAAGCCATCCTTCTAGTACGGTTCCGTGCCCTGTAGAGGGCTTTTGCTTTTTGGTATTGAACCCGGGTGTCTGACGATGATGCACCCTTTTATTTCGGACCGGGTTTGTATTCAAGGCCGGATTGTCCCAAAATTTTGTTTCGGTTATCCAGGCGCTTTCCATCGCACAGTACTTTCGTACTATGGACGCCAAGTCAGCAAAGCGTGTAATATCACGGCGACTTATGGCATTGAGGATTCCCTTGTCCGTGCAATTATTGCAGAAGAATGAAATTGCGTCTTCCTCGTGGCAGTCCTTTATCCTGTTCATAACCAGGAGGAATCTGGCCCAGTAATGATGTGCTGTTTCTTCGGGCTCTTGCCTAATTTGGGATAGATCGCTTATGTACGGGTGGGTGGGTGGAATCAAATCCGAAACCTCACCCAATCTGAGACCCAGGGGCCAAGGAGTTTCCAAACTCAGACGTTGGGATTCTTGGATGCGGCCCAATGAATCTAGTCCGACGCCTGACTTTAAGTTCATGTCTTGAGTGATATCCTCCCCTCCACGGGTATCCAGCTTGGAGGGATCGGGAATCCAGACATAGCTAGTCCTTAAGATAGATGAAGGGTCGCCGCATTGTCCCTCTACCACGGCAACGTGATGGGTGACCTGGGGAGAGTTAATCTTTCTCAGATCGGGTTTAGGCCCAATCTAGTCGTAATCCGTAGCGACTCCCAGGGCGGCGATGCGATCCAAGAGCTCGTTTAGGGAAGAGAGCTCCATTGGATCTAGCTGCTCGGGGAATTCTGAGCTGACGTGAAGATTGCTTTCGATGACCCGAGATGTCATCGTCAGCGCAGCAGCCAAACGGGCGGTCATAAGGAAACCGCCTAGCCAGAGAGTTTGGCCGACAGCCAAAGCTCCCTTAGCAACGGTGCCATCTTTAAAGACGGGATGAGGCATCCTTCTTGAGGGTGACGACACAGAGGAACTCTCAATGAAAGCACCAATGTCGGTGTCAAAACCGGCGGATCTCGGGTAGGGGGTCCCGAACTGTGCGTCTAGGTCGGATGGTAACAGGAGGCAGGGGACACGATGTTTTACCTAGGTTCGGGCCCTCTTGATGGAGGTAAAACCCTACGTCCTGCTTGATTAATATTGATGATATGGGTAGTACAAGAGTAGATCTACCACGAGATCAGAGAGGCTAAACCCTAGAAGCTAGCCTATGGTATGATTGTTGTTCATCCTACGGACTAAAAACCTTCGGTTTATATAGACACCGGAGAGGGCTAGGGTTACACAGAGTCAGTTACAATGGTAGGAGATCTACATATCCGTATCGCCAAGCTTGCCTTCCACGCTAAGGAAAGTCCCTTCCGGACACGGGACGAAGTCTTCAATCTTGTATCTTCATAGTCTAGGAGTCCGGCCGAAGGTATAGTCCGACCATCCGGACACCCCCTAATCCAGGACTCCCTCAGTCACTGAGGCCATCAAGAAGATTTTGAACGAGTCGGAAGCTGTCTGTCGCCAAACCGGACTAGCCCCTTTTTATACACAAAACAAACCGCTTGATGTGAGTATTGTTCCTCCGCTTTACACTTAATATCCTTATACTGTACAATCCTTGAAAATCCTTCTTTTTACCTTTAAAACAGGGTGATGATCCGTTTTGGAAGAAGAAACCTCAAGAGAAAGCGGCAAAAACTGCCCGCCCTAAAACCAAAGCAGTCAAGAAAACCACAAAGCGGAAAGCGCCTGAACGCATCAGTATGGAACTGGACAACGACCCAGATGAACCGGAAGTTGAGGTAGAACTTGATTCACTTGGTTCCCTTTTCATGCATCGCATTGACAATGATACTTATCAGGAGGACGTGGAGGGCAGCCAAGCTGATGATGTAGAGGTAATTACCCTTTCCTCCGGTTCAGACTCTATGCCAACACAAAAAATCCGTCAAGCGGTCCGGAAAGTAAGTTTTCTCATCCTCTTGCTCACTTGGACCCAACATTTATTTTGAAGATGCAGCAGCACGAGGCTCGCCGCACCACCCGTCATAGCGGCCAAAAGGTCACTTCCGCCGATTTACCTAACACCCCGGTTCGAAAGCGCCGATCTGAGGTCTCACCCACTTCTGACAATTCTTATCCCAAGGCAGGTTATTTCCGACAACCTCTTAATCCGTCCGATTTGAATTATCAGGTGACACCTCCCTCATCCTCTGGCGAGTCAACAACGACCCAACTTCCTCCTCTCAAAACTGTAGCTGGGTAAATACTTGAACCCCTTCTTTCGATGTTTCCATACTTTATATACTATGCTTAACTTTCGCATCTTTTTCTATTTTAGAGCCAAAGCCAGACCCAGCAAAAAGGCTCAGGTGAACAATCCGCCCGAAGACCACGTGGTTCTTGAACCGGAGCAAACGGTTGAACCGGAACAAACGGTTGAACCGGAGGGTCCAAATCCTGAAGCTACCTTTGATGAACCACCCCTCAAGATCACACTATTGATGAACAACCAGAAGTTGACATTGCTGTGGCTGATGATGAACCAGCAGATCCAATCCGGGCTGATGATAGGTCTTCTAGTCCGGTGAGAGCTACTGCCACTCCATCAACTCCAGCAAAGACTGCTGGAGACCCAGAAGGCGATGTTATTATTACTGGTACGAGCCACAGCTCTCCTGGCCATCCTGTTACACTGGCGAAACATAGTGCCAAGGAAGAGCGTGCTGCCATGGACAAAGGCAAATTGAGCACCGACTTGTCAAGCTATGCCCATCTCAGCGCTCAAGAACTCCACTCTGGTTTTCTAAACCGTCTGCACTCGAACCGTGATTATGAAGCCGGTTTGGTGAATCTGATGAAGGAACGCTATGAGGTATTTTCATCACTTTTCCTTTCTTAAATCCAAAATACAAATATCATCCCAAGTATCCCCTAAGGGCCGGTTTATGATGTTAATCAAAAACCGGGACTTTGTAATATCTTAATCCTTGCATGCTGATCCTCCATATGTCAAGTCATCATTGGAAACAAACCGGTACTTTATCATTGTATCCTTGTAGTTTTCATCGGTGTAGCCCCCAAGGGCCGGTGTATCTGTGCAAGGTAAACCGGTCCTTGAATCAACGCGTCAACTTTGAACAGATGTACATTAGTCCCAAGTGTTAAGGATAATGCTTGCATTGTACTTGAGACTTGTGAAAAATATCTTGATGATAGAGAAAACAGGCATTAGCCCCAAGTACAAAGTGCATAACTCGTTATACGCTTGGTACTTCATAACCTGTTTTGAGGATATTCCTCACCTTTGTAGGCTGAGCTGAGTAAAAAGGATGCTCAAACCGTGGACCTTCAGGAGAACGTCAAATCTCAGCAAGCAGAGGCTTCCAAGGCCAAGGAGGAGTTAACAAATGCCCTAGCAGCCATGGAAAGGCTGAAAGAGACCTTCAACAAAGAGCGTGCAGACTGGGAGGCAGAAAAGGCCGGTTTCACAAAAAAGGCCGAGGACGCAGAGGCAGCCCTGAAGCCGGTGGTTGAAGAACTGACCGGCTTAATGCGGTAGATTAACGCCATGACTTCTGCTGTGTTTGGTAAGTACCCTCTAATGCAGTTTGTCTAACTCATAATATCTTATCGATGATCGGTTTACTTATATTTAACCATGACAGGACCCGCATAGTTCACCTAGGCACTGACATGTGGATGAAGCTTAAAGCAGCATATACCTTGATAGAACAGCTTTTCTCTGGATCCCAGCGAGCCATTTGCACTGCAGCCTATAACAAGCCTCCGCCATCGCTGATAAAATAAACTATCAAAAAGCTGGCCATGCTGCCTGCCCGGATCAACAAACTGAAGAGATCAGCCACAAGGTCAGGTGCACTGACTGCGCTAATCCGGGCCAAGGCGTGGATTCCGGATCTTGAACCGGCAGATATCATCAAAGGCTATCCTGGTGTGAAGGAAGACGGCTCAGACTTCAATAACGACGATCTCCGAAGGCTGACAAAGGAGATGCGGCTGATAGCAAGCAAACTGGCGGAGGATACCGATCTCTCTCATTTTCAATCGGTTTATGATGCTGAGGGAAAAACACAGCCCATGTTAATTCATGATGTTGAAGATCTTGTGCCGCCAATCCATAAGCATACTTATGCTCCTGACATTGACCCCTCCAACCTCATTCATGAAGAGGCCATTTTTCAAGCTTTAATCAGAATCGGTTGGTTAACGGTTAATTTCCAACATCTGGGGAGGGATGAAGAGAATGTGACCGTGCAAGATGACCCTCAATCGTCCAGCTGTCCCGATGATAAATCCTAAACCGGTGGCCGGTTTATCAGCTGCAGTCTGCCACTCCTTTGAAAACACTTATTCAATTTGGGGTATTGAAAGCACCTTGTAATAGGATAGCATGAACACCTTATCTGCCACGCCATCGAGCATTTTTGTGTTACTTAATACTGAAAACTTGTCCTGCCTGTGGGATCTATTTATGCATAGTCCATTATGATTTATGTTCCTGCATATAAGAACTTTGAAAGTGTCCTAGTGGTTTACCACTGGACGGGTCATGATGCCCAAAAAATATATACATAACTTGGATGGATAACCAAGATTTGTATTAACTAGATATAAAATAAATGATACCTGTGATATATCTTCGTTGGCTGACCAACTGTTGGTATAATAGGAGTGAAAAATACCCATCTGTAGGGTTGATGACTCCTTTCCCTCTTGTCGGTTCATGTAAACCGCACCGGTTTGTTCGTATAATGCTGGTGACCTGTAGCCAAAACCAGACCGGAGCAATTTACTGCCGGTTTAGAACTGATCATGTACTGACAACTGAGCAGTGAAAGCCATGCCCAGTTGTAATAAACACCGGTTTATCTGAAATATTCATAAATCCCTTATCAAAAGATAGTAAAAACATCAAATCAAAAAGAAATATACAAGGCTTTTCATGGGCTGCCAGGCCCTAAATCGAGGCTTTTCATGGGCTGCCAGGCCGCTGAGTTAAACCATTTTGCAAAGCCTTTTAAGATGGGCGTCAATATTTAACCAATCACCATTTTAACTTTGACAAGTTCAGGGTCCATGAGATTGACTTGTTCAAACGTTCGATGGGTCATACCAGGTTTACCTGGACGGATTTGCTTACTTAAAGAGGCTGGATAACCCAGGGTTTTAGGTGAATACACCTGGCTTCCAAGCCTGGCTTGATAGCCTATTACAAGGGTGCAAGCTCGTTGTTCTTTGAGAAGCAAGGAGCCCCCAGGTAATATTTGAGCTGTGCTCAGTGGTTACCTATGTTTGAGTTGTGCTTGATGCAACAGACTCTCTTTGGTTCCACATAATTTCCTTTTGGCTTTATGCCTATCAATACGTGTAGCTATGGTGTGAAGACAACTAAGCCCCCTAGTGATATCCCTTTTTGGTTTTAAACCAATCAAGAAGTGTAGCTATGGTGTGAAGACAACCAAGCCCCCTAGTGACTTCCTTTATATCTGTGTGGCCTTATGGGCCGGGCTAATAAAACTCCGCTTTGTCAGTAGAAGCCCCCTGTGGAACCACACATGATGTAAAAAAGAATAGAGACCCCGCTTTAGCCGAGGCTCTGGTTTATTATATAATATATACATTCTCATAAGTATGTACATAAGAAGAGCCTGTGGCTCAAGTATAGTAAGGCCGAAGAAGGGCTATATTCCATGGCCGCTTGGTCTCCTCCTCCGATTTACGTGAGTCTTTGTGCTCTCGAACATCGATAAGGTAGTATGACCCGTTCTGTAGCTTTTTGCTGACCACAAAAGGTCCTTCCCAAGGTGGGGATAACTTGTGCATATCAGTTTGATCCTGGATGAGTCGGAGCACCAGATCACCCTCTTGAAAAGTTCTGGTTTTAACCCGGCGGCTGTGATAACGCCGGAGATCTTGTTGATAAATCGCCGAACGTGCCGCTGCGAGATCACGCTCCTCATCTAACAGGTCCAGTGAGTCCTGATGTGCCTTCTCATTGTTAGCTTCAACGTAATCCGCCACACGAGGTGATTCATGACGGATGTCACTAGGAAGAACCGCCTCTGCTCCATAAACCATGAAGAAAGGTGTATAACCCGTCGATCTATTTGGTGTGGTGTTGATACTCCATAACACGGAAGGTAATTCCTCCACCGAACAACTCGGTGTCCGCTTTAAAGGAACCATAAGCCGGGGTTTGTTACCTTTCAAAATTTCTTGATTTGCCCTCTCAGCTTGACCGTTAGACTGGGGGTGAGCCACTGACGCTATATCAAGCCGGATGTGCTCACGTTGAGAAAATTCCTCCATCTCACCCTTAGACAGATTAGTACCATTATCCGTGATAATACTGTGTGGAAAGCCAAACCGGAAGATCACCTTCTTGATGAATTGAACCGTCGTGGATGCATCACACTTACTGACTGGCTCTGCCTCTACCCACTTGGTAAACTTGTCAATCGCCACCAACAGGTGGGTTTTTTTGTCCTTGGATCTCTTAAAGGGTCCAACCATATCGAGCCCCCAAGTTGCAAATGGCCAAGTGATTGGGATAATTCTCAACTCCTGAGCCGGAACCTGAGCGCGGCGTGCAAATTTTTGACAACATTCACACCTTTTGACTAAATCCTCCGCATCAGCATGAGCCGTCAACCAATAGAAGCCGTGCCGAAAAGCTTTAGCCACCAAGGATTTTGAATCGGCGTGGTGACCACAATCTCCTTCATGGATTTCTCGCAAAATCTCACAACCCTCTTGAGGAGACACACAACACTGAATTACTCCTGTAACACTGTAACGATGTAACTCCCCATTGATAATGGTCATTGACTTGGATCACCGGATTATCTACCGGGCCAAGGTTTCATCCTCTGGTAACTCGCCCCGGTTCATGTAAGCCAAGTACAGGACTATCCAATCCAGTGTAACATGCAAAGCCGCCACCAACTGGGCCTCCGGTTTAGGAATAGCCAATTCCTTTGGTATCTTGACCGACGGATTATGTAGTCAGTCGAGGAAGACTGAGGGAGTCCTGGATTAGGGGGTCTCCGGACAGCCAGACTATATCCTTTGGCCGGACTGTTGGATTATGAAGGTACAACATTGAAGACTTCGTCCCGTGTCCGGATGGGACTTTCCTTGGCGTGGAAGGCAAGCTTGGCAATACAGATATGTAGATCTCCTCCCTTGTAACCGACTCTGTGTAACCCTAGCCCCCTTCGGTATCTATATAAACCGGAGGGTTTAGTCCGTAGGACAACAACAATCATACCATAGGCTAGCTTCTAGGGTTTAGCCTCTATGATCTCGTGGTAGATCAACTCTTGTAATACTCATATCATCAAGATCAATCAAGCAGGACGTAGGGTATTACCTCCATCAAGAGGGCCCGGACCTGGGTAAACATCGTGTCCCCCGCCTCCTGTTACCATCCGCCTTAGACGCACAGTTCTTGATCCCCTACCCGAGATCTGCCGGTTTTGACACCGACATTGGTGCTTTCATTGAGAGTTCCACTGTGTCGTCACCATAAGGCTTGATGGCTCCTTCGATCATCGGTAACGATGCGGTCCAGGGTGATGTTTTCCTCCCCGTGCAGATCTTCGTATTCGGTGGCTTCACACTGCGGGCCAACTTGCTTGGCCATCTGGAGCAGATCGAGAGCTACGCACCTGGCCATCAGGTCAGGTTCGGAAACTTAAACTACACTGCCGACATCCGCGGAGACTTGATCTTCGACGTATTCGAGCCCTTGTCAGGTGCGCCGCACAATCACGACGAGCATGACGTAACTCTGCCATCGGACAGTGTTCGGGAGATCACACGTGCAACTACTCCGGCCCTCAATTCGGAGCAAATTGCGCCATCCGAGGATGCGGGGATAGACCCCGCAATGGAGGCCGCGCTCTTAGTGGCGATGGAGCCGGATACTGACTTCAGCCCTTACGAGAGCCGTGTTGCCGAACCACTGGATTCGTCTCCGGCCACGGATTCCGAGCCGCCTGCGTCCATACCTATCGAATCCGTTTGGACGCCGATCATGGAGTTCACCTCCACGGATATCTTTCAGCACTCACCTTTCGGCGACGTGCTAAAATCATTAAGGTCTCTCTCCTTGTCAGGAGAACCTTGGCCGAACTGTGTCTCGCTAGAATGGGATGCGGATGACGAAGAAATTCGATCCCCACCAACCACCCACTTAGTAGCCACTGTCGACGATTTAACCAACATGCTCGACTTTGACTCCGAAGACATCGACGGTATGGACAACGATGCAGGAGACGAACAGGAACCACCGCCCACAAAGAAGGCAATGGCGACGAGACAACGGAGGATGACCCCTCCAAGAAGCAACCCAAGCGCCGACATCAGCGGCGCCGCTCTAAGTCCTGCCATAGCAAAAGTAGTGATACCGACACAAGAGACAATAACACTCCAGACAGTGCTGAAGACGACAACAATCCGCTCCAGCACGATTTAGAGCGGGAGAATGAACAAGCTAGCCCTCTAGAACAGGCAGCAGATGGAGAACCGGAGGAGGACAATTACATGCCTCTCTCCGAAGACGAGGTGAGCCTCGGCGACGAAGAATTTATCATGCCTGAGGATCCTGTCGAGCAGGAGCGCTTCAAGCACCGGCTTATAGCCACAACAAATAGCTTGAAGAAAAAGCAACAACAGCTTCGAGCTGATCAAGACTTGCTAGCAGACAGATGGACCGACGTCCTTGCGGCCGAGGAATACAAACTCGAGCGCCCAACCAAGATTTATCCAAAGCGCAGGTTGCTACCTCACCTCGAGGAGGAAGCATTGAAACCCACATCACCAGCATATGATGCGGCTGATGGGCCACCTTGTGGCCGAGACAGAGAGGCATTTCATCCCGAAGTCCAGCCCGCACTCCACCGCCAATCAAACAAAAATACCAAGGCCCAGGGCAACACGCGGGACCTGCGAGACGTATTGGAAAACAAGGCAAAACATGCAAGATCGATCTACGGATCACGGGGGCGTGCACAAACACGCGGCGATGACCGTCACGATGGATACACTAGAAGCAAATCCGGCCGAGCCGAACATGATGGACAAGTCTCGTATGAACCGCGTCGTGACATAGCCCGGCACAGAGGCGCCGCACACCCCTTATGCTTCACTGATGAAGTAATGGATCACGAATTCCCAGAAGGGTTTAAACCCGTAAACATTGAATCATACGATGGTACTATAGACCCCGCGGTATGGATAGAAGACTTCTTCCTCCACATTCACATGTCCCGCGGGGACGACCTACATGCCATCAAGTATCTCCCGCTAAAACTCAAAGGGCCAGCTCAACATTGGCTCAATAGCTTGCCGGCAAACTCCATCGGAAGTTGGGAGAACCTGGCAGAGGCATTCCTGGACAATTTCCAGGGCACTTATGTGCGACCGCCGGATGCTGACGATTTAAGTCATAAACTCAGCAGCCAGGGGAATCGGGCAGGAAATTCTGGACCCGGTTCCTAACCAAGAAGAACCAAATTGTCGACTATCCAGATGTAGAGGCCTTAGCGGAATTTAAGTATAATATCCGTGACGAATGGCTCACCCGGCACCTCGGCCAAGAGACGCCAAAATCCATGGCAGCCCTCACGACACTTATGACCCCCTTTTGTGCGGGCGAAGATAGCTGGTTGGCTCGTAGTACCAATACAGCAAGCAAACCTGGCATATCAGAAGCCAGGGATAGCAACGGCAAACCACAACGCAACAAACACAAGCACCGCAAATATGGTGAAAACGCCGAAAATACGGCAGTTAATGCCGGGTTCAGGGGCTCAAAGTCCGGTCAGTGAAAAGGGCCACCCAAAAATAAAAATCTGGGTCCATCTAGTCTGGAAGGCATACTCGATCGCCAATGCCAAATTCACGGCACCCCAGAAATGCCAACCACCCATACAAATAGAGAATGCTGGGTCTTCAAACAAGCCGGCAAGGAAGGTGCCAAAGACGAAGCGGGGTCTCAAAGCGACGATAGCGACTAAGAGCCTAGATCACCGAACACAGGAGGGAAAAAGAAATTTCCCCCCATATTCAATCGGTGAATGTGGTAAACACCACCCAAATTGCGAACTCGGACCAGATACGCACCCTTAGGGATGGCGACTCAACGGAACTAGCTGTCCCACAATATAAATTAGGGCCGGTCACCTTCAAACGCACGGATCATCCGGTTAACGCCAATCAGGGCAATCCAGCCGCACTAATCCTTGACCCAATAGTAGATGGGTTCCACCTCAGTCGAGTCCTTATGGACGGAGGTAGCAGTTTAAATCTGCTTTACCAGGACACAATGCGCAATATGGGGATCGATCGTTCGGCGACCAAACCCACTAAAGCCACTTTTAGAGGCATCATACCAGTGATTATCAAAGCACTGCTCGGGCGAACCGTGTTCGCTTGATTCAACGTGGTGCCACATTATGCCTACCATAAGATCAAGATGCCCGGTCCACGCGGCGTCATCACGGTTCATGGCAAGGCCGAACCTTCCTTCGGCACCAACAAATAACCACTGCCTTAGCAGCAGAAACAATGAGCAACACCTTGCAGCCGAACCTCGAGTCGACGCCCAGGCTCCTAGACACCGTCAAGGGGCTCCAAACTATTTCGCGGAAGGATACCCTGGCTCGTCCAGAGCTCAACTAAACACTCCGGCGAAGGCCATGACAGGCCGAACTCAGCGGTTCAACCACCCTCCGGCACGTAAACATTTCTTATATTTCCTTCGCAGGTTCACCTTTGCACCGACCAGGATGAACTACACGGAGGCAGCTTGAACGCGTTAGGGAATCCTTAGACATTCCCCGCAGTGAATGTCCGGCTATATTACGGATCCGCACTCAACCTCTTCCCCCTGGTCACATCAGGTTCTGCTATCACAACTCCTTTTTTCACATTACTTGTACCATACACATAGACGTATTATTCAAATACAACATGTGGATTTATATGACGTTTACCTGCTGATTATTTCTTATCGAAATCATTTTTTCAAGTGGCATCCGCACATAGCGATATGCCTTCAATATGCCAGGGGTCCCCATAACACGGCAATAAAAGTGCGAACACCTTCATGGAAGTTCGGCACCCCGAACCTATAGCATTATATGCATCAGCTCTGAACCGTGTCTTGGGTCAATAGTTGGGTTTGCCCGGCTCCCATGTTTTGGTACCTTACGTTCTGCTATATCGGCTAAGGTAGCACTGGGAGAACTACTGCGATTGTGTCCCGGTTCTTTCGGATGAGCACCTCAGTAGAGAAAGCCGAAAATTAACTATCATGATACGGCAAGAGCTGGTCAGCTATTCGAGCGGTCACAAAATCTTTAAGGATTTCTCCCACATAATGCCATAACCAATGCAACGTGCGATGGATCAGTTTTTTTCTCCGATCAGGTGCTTATAGAGCCCCTAGTACGGTCTTCCGAACACAAGGGGCAGCGTCGACCATACTAAAGCTCCTATGGCTAAGTGAGAGTGATAAAGCCCTATAGTCCGATTGCCTAGTTCGTTGTGCTAAGCACCTCCTTTGGAGGACCCAAAACTGGGATAAAGAGTGCTCAGGTTTATCCCGAACACCCCCGTACTTCTTACGTGGGGGCAGAAGCCGACGACTGGCCAACTCTTAGTTTTAACATAGAAACGGCCGCACAGGAGGGTAAACTTTTATATAACAGGCGACATATAAACGACCTTGTTCAAACATTACAAAGGACAACATGATTGGCATTCATGGAAATATAATGTCCTTGGTACATAGCTCCGCTGCAAGGTAAGATCCTTTCAGGACACTCTTATAATATAATTCGGGCTTGCGGTGCTCCTTCCCCTCTGGCAGTCCCTCGGTCACTAGCTTTTCGTCATCTATCTTCCCCCAGTGCACCTTTGCGAGGGCGAAGGCCATTCGCTCTCCTTCTATACAGACCGACAGCTTGATGACGTCAAGTCGAGGGCAAGCGCTTACGAGCCGCCTCACGAGCCCGAAGTAGCTGCTTGGAATCGGCTCGGCAGGCCATAGCCGGATAACCATATCTTTCATGGCTAGTTCTGCCGCCTTATGCAGTTCAATCAGCTGTTTCAGTTGATCTGCAAAAGGCACCGGATAATTCGGCGCCAAATACTGCGACCAAAAGAGCTTATCGGCGGTGTTCCTTTCTTCGGATCGGTAGAATTGAGCGGCATCTGATATGCTGTGAGGTAGCTCGGCAAATACACCTGAGAAATCTGGATTCACAATCAGAAACATAGTTTTCCCTTCAAATACTTGCTTTACATGGGAAAAGCCTTACCCGCCGTGATCTTCCTCGCCTCTTGGATCCCCTGCAGGGCGCTTTGGGTTTCCCCCGGGCATCGCTCGTGGCTTGACGCGCCTTGGTGAGTTCTGACTCTTTCTCCGTTAAACTCTGCTCCAAGGTCTCGTATTTACTTACGGCCTCTTGCAGCTCCTGCTCAGCTTTAATAACTCTGGTCTCGTGTTTCTCACGAAGAGTCCGCTCCGTGGCCGCCTTTTCCTCGGCCTCGGCAACAGCCCTTTGAGGGCCTCGACTTCGGTCATAACCCCTAGCACAAATTATGCGGCTTATTTCATACTGAACATTTATTTCACAATAAATGCGCGCAACGCTTGTGCATACCTTGTTTATCCCTCAACTGCATTTTCAATTGGCCAATTTCTTCTATGGCCCGCTCCAGACTTTGATTCAGTCCGGAGATCTCCGTAGTCCGAGAGGCAGCAGTCACTATAGGTATCTGCTTGAAACAGAAGAGAAATCAATGTCATTCAATGAGTCTTCCAGTGATCATCAATTCGATCCCCTGTCCGGTTCTTTCTTTCACCGAACAGTGTATCAGGGGCTACTATCTATACTATGACACTCTTCGACAACTCATAAAACATACCTCAAAGCCTCTTATAAGGTTGATACAGGCTTCGTTCAGTCCACTCTCAGTTGACTGAATCTTCTCAATCACCGCACCCACAAGGGCACGGTGTTCATCAACGATGGAGGCGTCTCGTAACGCCACCAACAAAGCATCCGACACTTCTGGGTGGACAGAGGTCGCCGGCGGAATAGGCACGCCCTCTCCAGCTGAAGGAGGTTGCCTTCTTGATTCTGGAGCCGTATAGGTCTCCGGAATCGCATCCGGTGGGGAGCCGAACTCAGGATCGCCCCCGCCGTCAGACCCCATGGGAATCTTTTCCCCCACGTGTCCGGCCCCTGCGGTTCGACCTCCAAGCGCCGCCTTCACGGTTTCTTCCTTTCCTCCTTGGCCGGGGTCCTTCTGGGACGAAGCCTCGGTGTTATGCACCTGTTTGGAGGAAGGGGCCTTTGGGGGCGTCCCGCTCTCCATAGCATTTGAGCTCAGCAGGTCCTCTGATGACGATTGTTTGGTACGGGACCTTGCCGGACTACAAATATATATATGGCTTGGGTTAAAATACTAAGCCACGATGAGTCCGGACGCTTAAACGTACTCGGATTTTATATACTTACGAGTTCACCAGGGGCTGGGCCCTGGGATCCCATGCCGGGCCGCTGGCGGCGGCGGCAGGGGACTCCCCTAGAACAGGAGCATTTCCCCTTTTGGGCAGTTCGGCCTCCAAGGGTGCGGAGGCCGTCCTTTTCCTTCTTCCCCCCGCAGGGGATTCATCTTCCTCCCCTTCTTCATCCTCTTTGGAGGCGAAATTGGCGTCAGAGCCTTCGGGTATTGTGTCCGAAGTGCCGCAGCGACGAAGGCCGCCCCGGGTCGTTTTGGCCTCCTTCTCGGCCGTCTTCTTCAGCACCTTGAAAGGCGCCGGGACCAACATCTTCGTCAGAAGTGGGATGGCCGGGTCTTCGAGTAGCGGGGCCAGACAATGGATTCGCTCCGCCTTGTTCGTCCAGCCCTGGGAGAGTTGAATAACATGCATTAATCGCTTCCTTTGGGTCATGCGGATAGAAAAGTTTGATAAACTCACCGAACTTGCAGGGCGGGACAGTTGGTACCCGTGGTCTTCGGCGGAGTCCGACCATGATTTGCTGGACTTGAAAAGCACCTTCCAAATGTCCTTGTGCAAGAGCCGAAGAACCCTCACAAGGTTTGGTGCCTGGCCGGATTGAATTCCCATAGATTGCAAGTCTGGTGTTGACAAGGCAGTATCCGATGGACTAACATCACCTGGACTATGTTGACAAGTTCAATGTTCTTATCTCCCATATCTTTAATGTGTGTCTGGAGAACCGACAGTTCGTCGGACGAGGACCAGTCCAGGCCTTTCTTGACCCAGGATGTTAGCCGCAGAGGGGCGACGGATCAAAACTCGGGAGAGGCGGCCCATTCCTTGCCGCACGGCTCAGTGATGTAAAACCACTGTTGTTGCCACTCCTTGACAGAATCATTAAAGGTTCCCGTTGGCCATATGACGTTGGGCATCTTGCTCACCATAGCGCCCCCTCACTCGGCGTGCTCGCTGTCCACCACCTTGGGCTTCACATTAAAAACCTTCAGCCATAAACCAAAGTGCGGTGAAATGCAGAGAAAAGCCTCGCACACGACAATGAATGTCGATATGTTGAGGAAGGAATTAGGGGACATATCGTGAAGATCGATCCCATAATAGTACATGATGCCACGAACGAATGGGTGGAGGGGAAACCCTAGCCCGCGGACAAAGTGAGGGAGGAATACAACCCTCTCGTGGGGTTCCGGAGTGGGGACAATCTGTCCCGCCGTCAGGAGACGGTGGCTGATTTTCTTGGCCAGATACCTGGCCTCCCGAAGCTTTTTGATATCCTTCTCTCGGACGGTAGAGGCCATCCATTTGCCTCCTGCTCCGGATCCAGACATCTTTGGAAGACCTTTTGTGGGTAGAGAAGGTGAACGCTCGGGCGCTGGAGCCTGAGCAGAATGGAATGAATCAGGAAGAAGCCGTGGTTGAAAAGCGTGAATCCTTGTCCCTTTATAAGGGCGGAAGAGGCGATGCGCCTGCCCACTCACCTGGTAAAACCTCTTATTCCCCAAGCGCCGTAATTGATGGTGCGGTTGGGTTACCCACATCTATATTGATGAGAATCCCATGATAAGGGGATTCGATCTCTGCTTCGACAAGACGTGCCAAGGAAACCACCTCGCGATATGTGCAGTAGCTGGTTGAGAAAAATGGTTCGAATAATGATCGGGCCGTGGTATGATGTCATGCTGTCAAATGTGCCAGCAGATTAGATTTGTGGAAATATTATTCTCTCTATGGTAGTATGTGGAACTTGTTTTGCAGAGCAGACACTATCCTTGTGTTCAAAATCTTCTATGGAGTATTCGGAGGAAGAACCCGCCTTGCAATGCCGAAGACAAATCTACGCGCCGGACTCATCGTCATTGAAGCCTGGTTCAGGGGCTACTAAGGGAGTCCTGGATTAGGGGGTCTCCGGACAGCCGGACTATATCCTTTGGCCGGACTGTTGGATTATGAAGATACAAGATTGAAGACTCCGTCCCGTGTCCGGATGGGACTTTCCTTGGCGTGGAAGGCAAGCTTGGCAATACGTATATGTAGATCTCCTCCCTTGTAACCGACTCTGTATAACCCTAGCCACCTCCGGTATCTATATAAACCGGAGGGTTTAGTCCGTAGGACAACAACAATCATACCATAGGATAGCTTCTAGGGTTTAGCCTCTACGATCTCGTGGTAGATCAACTCTTGTAATACTCATATCATCAAGATCAATCAAGCAGGACGTAGGGTATTACCTCCATCGAGAGGGCCCGAACCTGGGTAAACATTGTGTCCGCCGCCTCCTGTTACGATCCGCCTCACACGCACAGTTCAGGACCCCCTACCCGAGATCCGCCGGTTTTGACACCGACAAAGACATTAGGTGGGACCGGTTTACGCTGAGAGCCTAGGCGACTTAAAGCATCCGCCGCTTCATTCTTTTCTCCGATCTATATGGTGAACTTGATAACCCTTGAAATGACCAGCCACTATGTCCACCTCTCGTCGATATGCAGCCATGAGTGGGTTCTCAGAATCCCAAGTGCCAGACACCTATTGAGCCACCCAGTCCGAGTCACCGAAGCACTTAACCCGGCTTAAGTTCATTTCCTTAGCCATCCGAAGACCGTGGAGTAAGGCCTCATACTCAGCTGCATTGTTAGTGCAAGGGAACATTAAGCGAAGAACATAACAAAACTTGTCACCTCGTGGGGAAGTTAATATGACTCCAGCCCCTGAGCCCCCCAATTGCTTGGATCCATGAAAGTGAATAGTCTAGTAAGTGTTGTCTGGCTTTTCCTCTGGTGCCTACAACTCTGTCCAATCATTGATGAAGTCCACGAGTGCTTGATATTTGATCACTGTGCGAGGTGTATACTTGAGACCGTGAGGTCCGAGCTCAATAGCCCGCTTGGCAATCCGGCCAGTTGCCTCTCTGTTTTGTATGATATCTCCCAAAGGGGCTGAACTAACCACTGTGATAGAATGACCCTGACAATAGTGCTTGAGCTTCCGGCTTGCCATGAAAACTCCATACACTAGCTTCTGCCAATGCGGATACCTCTGCTTTGATTCGATGAGCACCTCACTGATATAGTAAACCAGCCGTTGAACCGGATACTCCTTTCCAGCCTCTTTGCGCTCCACAACTATGGCCACACTGACAGCCCGGGCATTAGCTGCCACATATAGCAGCAAAGGCTCTTTATCGACCAGAGCCGCAAGAACAGGCGGTTCAGCTAACTGTCTCTTCAAATCCTCAAACGCTTTATCAGCCGTATCGCTCCAGACAAAGTCGTCCATTTTCTTCAGCATCTGATATAAAGGGATAGCCTTTTCCCCAAGACAACTGATAAACTGGCTCAAAGCCGCAATCCAGCCCACCAAATGCTGAACATCATTCATACATGCCGGTTTAGCCAGGGACGTGATAGCTGAATTTTTTTCCGGATTAGCCTCAATGCCTCTGTTAGACACCAGAAAACCCAAAAGCTTGCCTGCCAAAACACCAAAGACGCATTTGTCCGGATTAAGCATCATCTTATAAACCCGGAGATTGTCAAAGGTTTCTCTCAAGTCATCTATCAATGTTTCCTCTCTACTCCATAAAATGGGGTGCTCAGACCAGTGCAGATACTGTGGTACTACCGGTTCAACAGAGTTTACTGCCCTCTTGTGAAGCTTCTGATCGCGTTTACACAAGCTAGTGGTAAAGACATGATACTGCCCACTATTCAACTGCTTCGGATTCCTCTGATAACCCGACTGCTGCTGCTGTTGATTCCCTTGATGGTTATAACCTCCTTGATTGCCCTGGTTCCCTTGATGGCCATGTACGGTTTGATTGCCTTGGAATCCTGAACCGAAGCTGCCACCTCCATAACCCGGCCCATGAAAACCGCCTCCTGAACCGCTGGGCGGGCCATTGTCATATTGAAACATATTGGAATTCTTAAACTCCCGCATAATGAAACAATCCTTCCAAAGATGTGAAGCGGGCCTTTGTTTCGATCCGTGCTTTGGACAAGGTTGATTTAAAAGGCGCTCCAGATTGGGGCCTGACCCTCCGCCCCTCTGGGGTTGTTTACCCTTACGACATTGACCGTTGTCCTGAGCACTGGTGTTAGCCACGAAGTCCAAACTATTGTCTGCCTTGCGCTTACCGTTATTCCCATGACCTGCCGGATTGTGCTGCTGCCCATTGGTATTGCCATTCTTTTTCCCTTTCCCCGGTTTGTCATCCTCAGACTCAGGTTCCTTGGTACTATCTGAATCGGCGTATTTCACCAAAGCTGCCATAAGGGTTGACATGTCATTGCAGTGATGCTTGAGCCTCTCTAGCTTCAATTTTAATGGCATAAACCGGCGGTTGCCCTCCAATGTTAAAACTGATGTATCTGCATTGATGCGGTCTGATGAATGCAAAATAGCTGAAACTCGCTTTACCCAATGCGTCGTAGACTCCCCCTCCTCTTAAACACAAGTGGCTAGGTCCACAATTGACATAGGCTGCTTACATGTATCTTTGAAATTCTGGATAAACCGGTGTTTTAACTCAGCCCATGACCTGACAGAGTTAGCTGGTAAGCTCTTTAACCAAGTTTGAACTGTCCCCTCCAACATCATGGTGAAGTATTTAGCACACACTGCTTCATCCACATCCAGAATCTCCGTCACCATCTCATAACTCTCCACCCATGACTCCAGTTGCAAATCGGCGGTGTAATTGGGCACCTTACGAGGTCCCTTAAAAATCCTTGGGCAGTCGAACATTATGCAAAGCGGGGGTAAGACACGGCACCCCTAAAGAACTGAAGACCACGCCGGGCTCCACTGAGGTGGTAGGGCGAACCGGAGTAGGTAGACGAGCGGTGTGCAGAGCTGCCAACTCGGCTTCTCGACGTGCAAGACCATGATTCACCACATCCTGCGCATTAGCACCACCACCTGCTGGGTTGTGTCCTCGCGGTGAGTTACGGTGACTTGCACTGCTTGATACGGCCGGCTCGTCCTCAACGTGCCTGCTGTAGCTCTGACTCGAACGGGGGGTGGAATGAATCCTCTCGCGACTATGTGAATAAGCCTGTTGCTGGTTTAAAGCTGTATGAAGGAGCTCTCTAGCTCGTCGTGTCTCAATTGCCACTGGTGACTCGCCGTCAGTTGGGAGGGCTGCCAATCGTGAAGCGGCGGCGACAATGTTATCCAACGGGTTGGAGTAATGCCCCGGGGGCGTCGGAACATCCTGCGGCACAACGTTGTTCTGACGAGGCGGGTTCATCATGCGTGGTCGAACCGGCGCTCCTGTTCCCGGCGCCTCCATTCGATTTACCACTGGCTGGTTACTGGTTCCGGCTCCTGGCGTGTTGAGAGATTTCTTGGCTCATAACCCGGTGGGAAGTGCGACCGGTATCTCCTCCTCATGACCTCATCTGAGACATTTTGGTCCAACCTAAGCCGGTAGGCCTGGGCTTCCAACTCGGCCCGTTCTGTCGCTATCCTGGCGTTTTCTGATGCCAGGTCTGCTTTAGCCTGAGTTATCTGATCCTTTTACCTTTGCAATCTCCGCATTGTGCTGATCTCGGGCCGCATCATCCACCTCCACAGCCTTCAATGTTGCCAAGGCGTCGAATAAATCAGATAAAACCTGAGTGGGAGGTGGCGTTGAGCCCCCTGCTCCTACTGGTGTTGCTGTTGCTGAACCGGAGAACATCGCTGCGGCGGTAGAAGAGTGTTGTGCTGGTTGTGTACCGGCCATGAAGACCGCGACCCGGCTTGGCAGATCGAGGAGGTCCGAAATACTGTTGCCATCGGACCCTCCGCTAATCCGGTCATCCTGCAGTTGATACAGGGACTCGGTTTCTTCGGTTGAAGACTCGTCATCGGAACGGATAAGGGTTTCTCCATCAGATGCTGGTCCATCCTCATACTCCGCTCCATGGATGGCACCTACGAAAACATGCCTTGCTGCGGGCTGAACCGTGGCAGGGCTTGCACGCTGAGTCGTCTCGACCATGTCGGTGCAGGTGTCCAGCTCAGGGCCCGGTTCGCCGATTTTGCCGATGAAGACATGAATTCCACCAAAGGGGACCCGGTACCCATATTCGATCGAACCGGCCTCGGGACCCCACCCTGCGTCGTTGATGTAGAGCTTGCCCGCGACGACTCTTTGTGATCCGGCCCACAGCGTATCCCTTGAGTCCTTCGGAGCTGCCCTTCAAGAACTCGAAACCATCATGCGAGAGCCCGACGGTGGGCACCAACTGTCGTGGGTTTGTCATGGCAGATGTCCTCGTGAAAGGACTTAGTCGTGGAGCCATCGCTACGGGTTAGCTTAAAGGGGTTAAACCAGACAAGGGACACGAGGGGTTTTTATACTATTTAGGCCCCTTCAATGAAGGTAAAAGCCTACGTCCAGTTGTGCTTGGTATTGCTGGGGTTTCGATGACCAGGGAGCGAATCCGCTTTGCCTGGCTCTCGTGTTGTTGTCTGTTGTCCCTAAACCGCTGCCGGGTCGTCCCTTTATATACACAGGTTGATGCCCGCCGGTTTACAGAGTCCCGAGGCCGGATCATAAATGTGTCCGGCTCGGTCTCTATCCTTCCTATCTTATAATACAAGTTACATGAAAGAGTCAATTTACATCTATAGGCCTTAACTCGCCTTTGGGCCTTCGTAAAGCGCCATGAAAGAGTCGGTCTCTATCCTTACGTCTTCATGGGCTTCTGATCTTCTTGGAGTTAATCCAGCTACTCCTGGCCACGTTACGCCAGTAGTAATATCCCCAACACTTGATATCTTTTATAATGGACTAAATGATGCTTTCTGAGACCACCTGGATAGTTGTGTTGGTTGTGTTTTCAGGGAAAGAATTGTTGAGCAAGCTGAATTGTTATTGAATAATATGTTGAGTAATGAAAATGATTAGACACTTCCTGAACCAACTCCTAAGCCAACTCCAAAGAAAAGGGGTATTCTATTTCTCAGTCCTGAAGATATGCAAGAGGCAAAGAAATCTATGAAAGAAAAAGGTATTAAAGCTGAAGATGTTAAGAATTTACCACCTATTGAAGAAATACATGGCCTTGATAACCCGACACAGGTAGTAAAGGTAAATTCTCTCTATAGATTTGATCAAGGTGATATTCCTCGTAATAAGTCTGCTAGCCAATGCTTGGATGAGTTTGATAATTTTATTGTTAAGCAGGAAAACTTCAATGCTTATGTTTGTAGACAATTGAAACGTAATGCTTATATGATTGAACACTTGAGTGATTGTATGTCTAGAGTTATAGGTGAACTTAAACTTATTAGCAAACATGCTTCTATGGTTACCACTCAAGTAGAACAAGTACTTAAAGCTCATAATGATTTGCTCAATGAATTAGATAATAAGAAAAATGAAAACGTTGTTAGAGTTGTGACTAGAGGGTGTAAAATGACTTAGGAACCTTTGTATCCTGAGGGCCACCCCAAGAGAATTGAGCAAGATTCTCAGAGAACTAATGTTGATGCACCTAGTCCTTCTAAAAGGAAGAAAAAGAAAAATGATAGGACTTTGCATGCTCCTAATGAACCTGTTGTTGACACACCTCGAATCCCAACGATATTTCTATGTCTGATGCTGAAACACAATCTGGTAATGAACATGAACCTAGTGATAATGTTAATGATGATGTTCATGTTGATGCTCAACCTAGCAATAACAACGATGTAGAGATTGAACCTGTTGTTGATCTTGATAACCCACAATCAAAGAATCAATGTTATGATAAAAGGGACTTTGTTGCTAGGAAGCACGGTAAAGAAAGAGAACCATGGGTTCAGAAACCCATGCCTTTTCCTCCTAAACCATCCAAGAAAATGGATGATGAGGATTTTGAGCGCTTTGCTGAAATGATTAGACCTATCTTTTTGCGTATGCATTTGACTGATATGCTTAAAATGAATCCTTATGCTAAGTATATGAAAGATATTGTCACAGATAAAAGAAAGATACCGGAAGCTGAAATTTCCACCATGCTTGCTAACTATACTTTTAAGGGTGCAATACCAAAGAAACTTGGAGATCCCCGAGTACCAACTATACCATGCTCCATAAAAATAAACTATGTTAAAACTGCTTTATATGATCTTGGAACCGGTGTTAGTGTTATGCCTCTCTCTTTATATCGTAGACTTGATTTGAATAAGTTGACACCTACTCAAATATCTTTGTGAGGATGTGCCTGTTGTGGTTGCCAACGTTACTATTTTAACGGACTTTGTTATTCTTGATATTCCCGTGGACGATAGTATATCTATTATTCTTGGTAGACCCTTTTTGAATATTGCAGGGGCCATTATTGATTGCAACAAAGGAAACACTTTCCGAGGAAACAACCTCAAGTCCACAGTATCAATTCTATTGGAAAACTTCAACAATTACAATTGGAGGTTTTGAATTTCCTCTTCCTCCTGTCAAGAAGAAATACAATTTCTTATTGTTGGGGACATGCATATCCCTGCTGAGGTAACCTAGTGTTATTTGAAAATTCTCCGGTTTCATGTTATTCAAAAAGAGTTTGTTAACAAGATTTGATCAACCTTGTTAATGGATTCCTTTTGATGAGCATGAGATGGATGAAGTTAGAAAGCACAACTCTCTGTACCCTCTTTTTAATTTTTGTTATTTAGATTAAATAAAGAAAAAATAGTATTTTCTGTCTGTTTTCTGAATTATCCTAGCAATAAAAGAATACCCCGAAAATTTAATATGATTATTTCTAGAATATTTAAGAATTATTGGCACTAAGAACACACCAGGGGGACCCACCATGTGCCCACGAGGGTGGAGGGTGCGCCCACCCCCTGGGGCGCCCCCTGCCTCATGGACCCCACGTGGGCCCCCTCCACTTATTCTTGAACCCACACACTTTGTCTTCCTCCAAAAAAATCATCCACCAGCTCAAACCCAAGTTCTAGCTCATCTTGCTGCCATTTTCGATCTCCTAGCTCAAAGCTCCATTCACAAAACTGCTTTGGGGGATTGTTCTTCGGTATGTGAGTCCTCCAATGGTCCTATTAGTTTTTGTTCTAGTGCTTTATTTATTGCAAATTTTTGCTGCTTAGGTGACCATGTTCTTGAGCTTGCATGTCAAATTTATGTGGTCAAAAGTAGTTTTAATGCATGATATGGCCTCTAGGCACTTGGTGGAGTTGTTGCTATCAATCTTGTTGGGTTTGGTTCACTTTTATTTTGAGTTACTTAAAATTTCAGAAATTTTTCAGAGAAAGAAAATGATGAAAAGATTGTTGAGGGGCTCTTCGAGCCGAAGCTCGAAGGATAAGCAAAGTGAAGAGAATAAGAAGCCCAAATATAATCTCCCTCGCACTGCAGAGGTTCGGCCGTGTGAATGGCATTGTGATGAGTTCTTGTGAGCAGCCGGGATTTATGATGACTTTTATTATTTGGCTGAGAATGCAGGCCTCGTCGACTTCCTCCGCGACCAGCGTGAACAATATCTCCTCCTCACTAATATTTTCGTGCAATTTTTTTACTTTCATGCTAAGAAATCACCACCTTCGGTGGAATTTCATTTATATGATGAGGTTAAGGAGATGTCACTACACAAATTTTGTTGGGTCTGTAAGATACCCTTTGCGGGAAGCATAGAGGAACCACATCATACTGATGTGGAGGGATTTATTGATATGATTGCTGTAGGGGAAATGAGGAAGGTTTCCGATGTAAGAATTACTAGCATACATTTTCCTATTCTATGTTACTTTGCAATATTTGCTAGTAGATGCTTAATTGGTTGCGGGAACAGTGGAAACCTTAGTGCCCCTGGTATTGTTATTTTGCGCCATGCTTTGTTTCATGATACCACTTTGAGTTTAGGCACCATTCTTGCTGAACGGTTAAATCTGAACCATACAAAGGGTCCCATCTTCAGAGGCATCTTTGCTTCACGCCTTGCTGCACACTTTAACATACCTATTAGGCATTACGAGAAAGAGGAAAGGTTGCTGCCTTCTATCTTTCTAGATTATAAGAGTATGGTAGCACATGATTTTATTGTTAAGGATAAGAAGAAGATGCTTAAATATAGATTGATATTTGATAAAAACTACTATGATATTATTACCTTGCCTGGTCCCTCTTTTTTTAACATATTTTCAGGCACGTACCTCATTTTGCTGGAGGCCGTTTATGCATACTGGAGCCTGACACCAGCTCCAGAGCCAGAGCCGGAGCCATCCCTTGACCATTATCGATAGTCTGTTTATCAGTGGGATCCGGAGGAGATTGTGAACCAGTGGCACCCAGAGGACACTCCTCCATACACTGGAGAGGGCAGCTTTGAGCCATGGCCCTAGACCAACTTAGGACAAAAGCCTAAGCTTGGGGGAGTACGTATTTCTCACTGACATTACATTCATGTTCGCACACTCATTCCAGTTGTCGGTGCTCATACTTTTTCATTGTATTATCCATGCTAGTTTATTTTCTTTTTAAGCCTTCTTCTTGTGTGTTTGAAAAACCTTAATAAAAACCAAAAAAATAGTTGTACCTTTTAGATAGTTTACTTTCCATGCCTATAGTAGTAGTAATTAAAATAAAACCCAAAAAGATTTCTCGTTCTTCTTTTGCTTGTTGGGAGCTTTCCTATGCAAATAGTTTTGTATCATTTCTTTTCTTTGGGGGTCGAGAGGAGAAGACCATGATGAAAATGTTGAGTGGCTCTCATATGCATTATTTTTATCTAACAAAGAGTCCATATTACTTTGTCTTCTCCTGTGTATTAAATGCTTGCAGATTCCAACTTAGTCCAATGCACGTGCACTATTATTATTATCCACACCGTTCGGTCATGCAAGTGAAAGGCAATAATGACGATATATGATAAACTCATTGAGATGAGAAAAGCTGGTATGAACTCGACCTATCTTGTTTTCGTAAATATGATTAGTTCATCGTTCCTGATTCAGCCTATTATGAATGAAACATGTTTGCAATGACAATTAGAGATTATAGTTGCTCATGCCATGCTTAATTAGCTAGGAGTTTATAATGGTTTACCTTGCGTGCCGACATGCTATTAAAATGGTTGTGATGTGGTATGATAGGGTGGTATCCTCCTTTGAACGATTCAAGTGGCTTGACTTGGCACATGTTCATGCATGTAGTTGAAACAAAATCAACATAGCCTGCACGATATTTATGTTCATGGTGAATTATATCCTACTCATGCTTGCATTCAGTGTTGATTAATTTTACTACATGTTCATGACTTTTGTCGCTCTCTAGCTGGTCGCTTCCCGGTCTCTTTCTAGCCTTCACTTGTACTAAGCGGGAATACTGCTTGTGCATCCACTTCCATAAACCCCAAAAGTTGTTCCATATGAGTCCACCATACCTTCCTATATGCGGTATCTACCTGCCGTTCCAAGTAAATTTGTATGTGCCAAACTCTAAACCTTGAAAAGAAATTCTGTTTTGTATGCTCGAATAGCTCATATATCAACTAGGGATGTCTATATCTTCCATGTTAGGTAGGTTATTCTCAACAGGAGTGGACTCC
Organism: Triticum urartu; assembly: GCF_003073215.2. Taxonomy (NCBI): domain Eukaryota; kingdom Viridiplantae; phylum Streptophyta; class Magnoliopsida; order Poales; family Poaceae; genus Triticum; species Triticum urartu. Next base: position 494,528,721 of record NC_053026.1, on the reverse strand, counting down.
GCTCCTCATTCACGAGAAAATGGCTGGTAACCGGGATGCCCAGTCCCATGCTTAAATTAAAATAATTACATACAAAACTCCCCCAGGATTGTTGTTAGTTGGAGGCACCCGTTGTTTCGGACAAGCCATGGATTGATGTTTGTTGGTGGTAGGGGGAGTATAAACTTTACCATTCTATTTGGGAACCGCCTATAATGTGTGTAGCATGGAAGATATCGAGATCTCTCGGTTGTAATGTTGACAATGAAAGTATACCACTCAAAATATTATTCATCTCTATTTCCAAATCAAGCTCTGGCACCTCTACAAATCCCTGCTTCCCTCTGAGAAGGGCCTATCTATTTACTTTTATGTTGAGTCATCATCCCCTTATTAAAAAGCACCAGTTGGAGAGCACCGCTGCCATTTGCATGTATTACTATTAGTTTACATTGAGTATGACTGGATCTCTTTTACCATGAATTACAATGTTTAGTCTGTGCTTAATCTTGAGAGGTGCACTGCATTTATGTTTTGCGGTCTCAGAAAGGGCTAGCGAGGTACCATCTTGTTATATCATATTATGATTGTTCTGAGAAAGTGTTGTCATCCGAGATTTATTATTATTGCTTGCTAGTTGATCATGCCATTGATATGAGTAAACATGAGACCTAAATGTTATTGTGAATATGGTTAGTTCATAATCTTTGCTGAAAACATAAATGCTAGCTTTAGATATTTATAACAACAAGATCGAAAAGAGTTTTTAAAAGTTTTTCGCTATCACTTTCGGTTTGTCAACTGAATTTCTTGAGGAAAAGCAAAGGTTTAAGCTTGGAGGAGTTGATATGTCTCCATCGTATATACTTTTTCCAAACACTTTTGACCTTGTTTTGGACTCTAACTTGCATGATTTAAATGGAACTAACCTGGACTGACGCTGCTTTCAGTAGAATTGCCATGGTGTTATTTTTGTGCAGAAACAAAAGTTCTCGGAATGACCTGAAACTTCACGGAGAATATTTTTGGAATATATAAAAAATACTGACAAAAGAATCAATGCAAGGGGGCCCACACCCTGTCCACGTATAACGCCCTCGATGCGGCTATATCTCCCACGTGTCAAAGCACGACTTAGAGGAATAACCGCATTGAAAGCAATGTCGCAAGTGAGGTAATCTTCACACAGCCCATGTAATAAATAAGGGAAAGAGATACATAGTTGGCTTACAATCGCCACTTCACACAATACATGAATAAAGCATTACATCAACAGTTACAATCAAGGTCCGACTATGGAACCAAAATAAAGAAGACTACCCCAAATGCTGCAGATCCCCGATCGTCCCAACTGGGCTCCACTACTGATCAACGGAAACGAAACAACACTACGAACAAGGTCTTCATCGGGCTCCTCCTTGAGCTCGGTTGCATCACCTGCACGATATCATCGGCAACCGCAAACTGGTTTTGGAAGTTTCTATGAGTCATGGGGACTCAACAATCTCACACCCTTGCGATCAAGACTATTTAAGTTTATAGGATGGGAAAAGGTATGAGGTGGAGCTGCAGCAAGCGACTAGCATATTTGGTGGCTAAAATACGCAAATGAGAGCAAGAAGAGAAGGCAAAGCACGGTCGAGAAACTATGATCAAGAAGTGATCCTAGAACAACCTACGTCAAACATAACTCCAACACCGTGTTTACTTCCCGGACTCCGCCGGAAAGAGACCATCACGGCTACACACGCTGTTGATGCATTTTAATTAAGTTAAACTTCGGGTTTTCTACAACCGGACATTAACAAATTCCCATCTGCCCATAACCGCGGGCATGGCTTTCGAAAGTTCAAATCCCTGCAGGGGTGTCCCAACTTAGCCCATCACAAGCTCTCACGATCAACGAAGGATATTCCTTCTCCAAGACAATCCAATCAGACTCGGCATCCTGGTTACAAGACATCCTCGACAATGGTAAAACAAGTCCAGCAAGACCGCCTGATGCGCCGACATCCTGATAGGAGCTGCACATATCTCGTTCTCAGGGCAACACCGGATGAACAGTACGTACAGCTAAAACCAGCCCTCAAGTTTCCCCGAGGTGGCGCCGCAAGTGGCTCTGTTTCGAGCCAACACTTAGACAAGCACTGGCCGGGGGGGGGGTTTAAAATAAAGATGACCCTTGGGGTGTCCTAACCCAAGGGAAAAGGAGGCTAGGTGGCGAATGGTAAAACCAAGGTTGGGCGAACTGTCAAGGGGTTCCCATTATAACCCAACCGTGTAAGGAACGCAAAATCCAGGAACATAACACCGATATGACGGAAACTAGGGCGGCAAGAGTGGAACAAAACACCAGGCATAAGGCCGAGCCTTGCACCCTTTACCAAGTATATAGATGCATTAATTAAATAAGAGATATTGTGATATCCCAACAAAATATCCATGTTCCAATAAGGAAAAAACTCCAATCTTCACCTGCAACTAACAACGCTATAAGAGGGGCTGAGCAAAGCGGTAACATAGCCAAACAACGGTTTGCTAGGACAAGGTGGGTTAGGGGCTTGGCTTGACAATATGGGAGGCAAGATAAGCAAGTGGTAGGTATCGCAGCATAGGCATAACAAAAGAGCGAGCAACTAGCAAGCAAAGATAGAAGTGATTTCGAAGGTATGGTCATCTTGCCTGAGATCCTGCAAGGAAGAAGAACAAGTCCATGAAGAAGACAAACGGACGTAGTCGAACGGATCCTCACAAACACGACGTTATCGGATCTAACCCAAAGAAGCAACACCGGAAAGAAGCACACAACATAGTAAACAACCATCACATAAGCATGGCACGATGCGCAAACAAGTATGATGCATGTCCGGTTCAATGAGGCATGGCATGGCAAAGTGCACAAACAAAACTACAAATTAAGTGGATCTCAATATGCATCGGGATGCATATTGACGGAACACCACATCAATTATTTAGTTCTCTCTCGGTTATGTACTCACCAATATTAAATGTTGTTAAGCATGTAAAGACGTGAAACATGAGTAGAAAACACAGTTAGGCATTTTAAATGAGGCTGGAAACAACAACAACAATTCCGGTAAATCCCCACATGTATTTAGCAATTTAAAGCAAACAACAATTTTAAACATCTTAATGTTGTTAACATGATGCGGATGACATGTGCAAATTTAAGCAATTTTTATTAAGACTTGATAAGAGCATTAGGAAGCATTTTTGTCATCGCGGTGGAAACAAAAGGGGCGCCACGGCGACGATAACGAAACGGTGCCACGGCAACGTTCCGGGTTCCAGCAACTCATTGAGACGTCGGTGCAAAAGAAAGTGTGATGGGAGCGGGTCATGCAATAAACGGTGGGGTGCTCCCGGTTACTGGGTTCCCACGGGTTAGCGGCAAACGAGGAGGACCGAGCAAGTGACAACTCGGACACGGTGCAAACATAGGGTTCGTCTCATACAACACAACAATGGACCACGGGCGGTTGTCTTGGGGTTATAACTTCGAAGCTTGCGTTTCGAAGCGGATCAGTTCGTAGAGGAAGTAGTCATTCACGACCGTCGGGGAAGTAGCGGTACATGTTCGGGAAGCGGTAGAGGTACGAGTCTTCGACAACGGTCATCATACACGTTCTGAGGTCGTCGGTAGAGGTTCTCGCAATCTCGGCGATGGTAGTGGAACACGTTCGTTTACGGAGAGGTACTTGATGAATCCAACATTTTCGGGACGACGGTAGTGGTACATGTCATAGGTAGTGGAACTTGACGGATCCGAGCTCTTCCAGGGTCGTCATGGTACTCGTTCACGTTGTAGTCGACCATGTTCAAGGAGAAACGTATGCGGCGTTGTGGAACTTGGCACATCCAAAGGGTACTTGACGGATCCGAGGTCTCCGGCCGTCATAGAACTTGGCGAATCCCGAAGTGTTCTTGATGATCCAAAATGGCACAAGTGATATGCACATCCATGGAGTCTTCCCGCTTGGGCTCTGCGTAGGATTTGAGGGCCTCGTTCAGGGGCACTCATGCAGAGAAATGCCCGTGACCTGGCGGTGCTCGCCGGAGCAGCGATGGCGAGGAGAAGAACATCGGGTGACTGAAGGCGCCAGCGAGCGCAGGGCGATGCAGGGAGCAACAACAACTCTAGGAACTTGACATGATGACGAAGCCGGCAGCGAGGACAAAAGAGCATGGGCATGCCGGATTAGCTGGTGGCGCCTGGTCACCGGCGAGGAGACGAGCGCGGGGTCGGGCGCTGCTGCGGGGGTACTCGGGACCTGACGGCGACATGGCGCGGGCGTCGGGGCCGCCGGAGTTGGCCCCTCGGGTGGTGGCGCGGGGAGGACTCGGTCGTGAGTCGACGAGCTCGACCAGCAGGGTCGCGCGGCGGGGCGAAGTGGCATCCGGGTGTCGAGGCGGGGCGCGGTGGCCATGGAGGTGGGGTGCAGCACAGCGGCAAGACGGCGACGACTACAGGGCGCCGGTGGTGGGCCGGATCAAGGAGGAAGGAGGCGAAGGGATCGGGATCGGCCAGATGAGAGGTGCGCGAGGGGATCTAGCGGGGCTCGTGCGAGGAGAAGCAAGAGGAGAGGTGGCGCGGCGTATGGAAGAGATGGGATCGAGGGAAAAAGTGGGATCGAATGAGAGGGAGGCTGCGGCGCTGTAGGGATGACGGAGGGAGAGATTGACAGGAGGTCTCCCCTCGCGCTAGGGTTAGAGGGAAGGAGTGTGGCTGGGCTTCCAGGGGTTTGCTGGGCCGGCCTGGACCAAGGAAGGTTTGGGCCGGACTGGGCTGCAGATGGGCCGGCCAGCAGGGCTCTGTCTCTCTTAATTTCTCTTTTCAGCAAAAGTGATAGACCAAAAATAGTTAAGAGAAGAGGCCATGGAGAAGAACAAAATTATGGAACATTTTTGTATGGCTGAGGGAGTCCTGTATTAGGGGGTCACCGGACAGCCGGACTATATCCTTTGGCCGGACTGTTAGACTATGAAGATACAAGATTGAAGACTTCGTCTCATGTCCGGATGGGACTCTACTTGGCGCGAAAGGCAAGCTAGGCAATACGGATATGTATATCTCCTCCTTTGTAACCGACCTTGTGTAACCCTAGCCCTCTCCGGTGTCTATATAAACCGGAGTGTTTTAGTCCGTAGGACAACAGACAATCATAGCATAGGCTAGCTTCTAGGGTTTTGCCTCTCTGATCTCGTGGTAGATCTACTCTTGTACTAACCATATTATCAATATTAATCAAGCAGGACGTAGGGTTTTACCTCCATCAAGAGGGCCCGAACCTGGGTAAAACATTGTGTCCCCTGCCTCCTGTTACCATCCGCCTTAGACGCACAGTTCGGGACCCCCTACCCGAGATCTGCCGGTTTTGACACAAACATTGGTGCTTTCATTGAGAGTTCCTCTGTGCCGTCGCCAGAAGGAAGGATGTCTCGCCTCGTCTTGAAAGATGGTACTACTGTTGGGGGAGCTTTGGCTGTCGGCCAAACTCTTCGGCTAGGCGGGTTCATCATGACCGCCTGTTCGGCCGCCGCGCCGACGATGAATTCTCGGGTCATCGAAAACAGCCTCCACGTCAAATCGGCAGTCGCCGAACTGATGGATCCAATGGAGCTCTCCTCCTTAAACGAGCTCTTGGATCGCATCGCCGCCTTGGGACTCGCTACGGACTATGATCGGATTGGGCTCAAACCCGATCAAAGGGAGATTAACTCTCCATCGGTCACCCATCATATTGCAGTGGTGGAGGAACAATGTGGCAACCTTTCCTCTATCCTTAGGACCAAATATGTCCAGATTCCCGAGCTCTCCGAGCCGGACGCCCGATCGCGGGAGGACAACATCCAATCCCTGAACTTAGAGTCAGGCAGCGGACCAGGATTAGTGGGTAACATCTCGGAACCGGAACTTCCAAAATTGGAAACACCTTGGCCCCTGGATCCCAGATCGGGAAGGGGTTTGGGTTCAATTCCACTCACCCACCCAAACACAAGCGACCTTTCTGATATCAGGTAAGAGCCCCGGGAAATAGTACATCACTACTGGGCCAGATTCCTCCTTGCGATGAACAAGGTTAAGGACCGTCGCGAGGAAGACGCAATCTTATTTTTCTGCAATAATTGCACGGATAAGGGAATCCTTAACACCATAAATCTCCGTGAGATAACACGCTTCGCTGATTTGGCGTCCATAGTACGAAAGTACTGTGCAATGGAAAGTGCCTGGAAAACCGAAACGAACTTTTGGGATAATCCGGCCCTGAACACAAACCCAGTCCGAAATAAAAGGGTGCATTATCACAATACACCCGGATTCACTACCAAAAAGCAAAAACCCTCTACGTGGCAAGAATAGTTCTGGAGGGATTGCTCAACGGACCCTGCAAAATTCATAGTACAGTGGATACAATACCAACGCACAACCTTAGAGCATGTTGGATACTCCGGCAGGTGGCCAAAAGTGGTGAGAATCTGTCGGTGTTCTGGGAACGGGGGTCCCCAGACTTGCCTGCCTGCGGCCTGCGGCGTGGCTCAAAGGGGGCCCCAGCATGGCCCATCTTCATCAACATAGACCCAAGACCCTCGCGAGGGGCCAAGCCTCGCGGGGCGGACGACACGGAACTTCCTCAGGCACGGCCTCATCAGGCTGGCTCGCGAGGAGGCAGAGAGATCAAGGCGGGGTACCTCGCGAGGTGCCCGTGACGCAAGCCATGACGACCAAAGGCGCCAGGCGGGCGCCAGCCGCGCAGTGTCCTCCTTTCCTCTTTGGTGCAAAGGGAGCAAGCGCATGCGAGAGCATCAAGCAAAGGCACCCGTTTCGGTGCAACGAGACCAAGACCAGTCCAACGGCAGGGAGGAAGTCATTGTAGAGCCCAAGCCAGTGTCACCACCAGAGCCTTTGGTAGGCGAGGACCAACTTTAGTCAGGATAAGTGTACTAGATGTTCCCCTTCAAAATGGCCAATTGTTGGCGCCCTTCCCGCTCAATATTTGGGAAGATGCCCAGGGCCTTTTCCTATAAATAGGACTAGCCACCCCCAGGGTAGGGGGGCAATCAAGAAGAGAGAAACTAGCTAGGATTGGATCGAGTAGCATCACACACACACACACAGAGAGAGAGAAGGGCGACTGAACTCCTCCTAGCAGTTCATCCCCCCAGCCAAGAACAGACCCTCGCGAGGCTATTCTTCCTTGTATTGCTCATCATCATCAGCCCAAGAGGCAATCCACCACACCACACACTGGAGTAGGGTATTACACCACAACGGTGGCCCGAACCAGTATAAACCATGTGTCTCTTGTGCTGTTCTTTCCATAGCTTAGATCTTAGCGAGGCGGAGGGGTGCAGGTAGGTAGAAGGCGAAATCTCCGTGCGCACCCCAGTGTTCGAACCTCAAGGGTCTGCCGGAACCCGAAATCTGACATTTGGCGCGCCAGGTAGGGGTGTGCCAGAATCCACCTTCTACCGCTGCGTGTCCCGTCGCGTCGTCATCACCATGTCCGGCGACAAGGCGGGCAACCCAGATCCATGGGCGGCGTGGCCCGCCCGCACAGAGCCGCTCGCCTCGGGCGACCCCGTGCCCCAGGCAGCTCGCGGTCCGCAGGGTGCTGCGGGCCGCGGGCGATGCTGACATGCTTCGACATCTCTCACACCGCGGCAGGCGTGGTCGGCGGCAAGGGCCTCCAATCACGCCGCGACCACGACGCCGTACACCCGCCGGGAGCAGGCGAACTCGAGGCCCGCGCTCACGGTGGCCCGAGAGCTGCTCCAGTGCAGGTTGCTGGAGGGCGGCCGCGACGTGCTGCTGGAGCGGGTGGCAGAGCTCGTGGGCTTCGCCGCCTCGGGGGCTCACCCCTTCTGCACCCAGCTCCCATCTCAAGCCTAGGGCGGCCCGCGCGGGGGCTCCGCGCATGCCCGCGGGCTCCAAGGCTACCCCAACGCCGCCGAAGCTGTTGGCACCAGACCGGCGGCGGCGCTGCCCCCGCTCCCGGTCCGCGAAGAAGGACTCGATGCGACCCACGGCCCCAGTGTGCAGCCGCGCTACCACCCCACGGTGGGCGCGTCAATCAGGACTGCGTGGCACGTGGAGCACTACGGCGTGGCCTTCGGGATGACGGCGCCAGAAGAATACGTGCCCCTCATGATGGACCAAGGACACCCTCACGAGGGCGAACAAGGCTCGCTCCTCAGCCCAAGCTGGGGGGACGAGGCGCCAGAAGCTGAGCCCTTCCAGGAGCCCCAGGACGGTCCCACTGGCCACGCTGGAGGCAACGATTATCAGGTACCGCTAATTCCTCAGGAGCAGGCATACGCTAATCATGGATCGCAGGAGGTGCAGGTCGCCACAGCGAGCAGCTGCCCCGCTCCCACAGTCTCCTACCCCTCGGGAGGAGGGCGCAGGGGGCTGCAGGAGGGGGGCCGAGATCCGACATCACCACCGCGGCGTTCGGAGCAAGGTGTTCTCAGGAGGTAGGCCCTCTGCTGGGGAGGTGCCTCAGGGCCTGCCCCTGGCGGAGGGCCCGTGGTCGTCGGGGGAACCGCTGGCGACCGCTCTACCCCATTAGCGGTGTCCTGGTTTTCGGTCATCGTTGATGGCACTAGAGTGTGGCGCAAGGCGGGGCCCTCGTCTGGCGATATGAAGCAAGGCCGGTACCTGTGAAGAAGGCCCAGTGCCTGTGAAGCTCGCCGCCCCGTGACACTCTCACGTAATAATGAATGGGGTTGCACATGCCCCGGAGTCTCAGGGGTGCCAGCCTCAGGCCCTGGGGCTCCCTTTCCCGCCCAGTGGCAGCACTTAGCTCCGCGCTGGTAAGAAGTCGTCCAAGACTAGATTAGGTGGCGGACGCGGCCTTTTGTCTGCTTTCGTTGCTTTTCCCTTTGGTTGTCACTTTCCCCCGCTGGATTCAAGTTGGATTCGAATTTGAGATTTGCGTGTGTTCGGGGAAGGGGTGCTTAGTCTCGTTCGAGCAATTTCTCGCGTTTTGATTACCACTTTGCCTTAGCTGCCTCCCCTCGTGAGCCCCTCACGAGCCGGGTCAGGCCTAGCTTGCGCGCAGCCCAGACTGCCGCCATCGCGTCCTCTCAGGAGGGTTTTTTACTGCAGATCCTACGGATTCGATCAGGGAACACTTGGGACACCACAGCCTCCCACAGGCTACCTCAGGGCCCGCACGGGACGAAGATAAACTAGCCAACCAGCGCGTCGCTTAGCCAACCACTTGGCGCGGGCGCATGTGCAATGTAACATCTACAAATACGATGAACACAAGTTTTACATGAGGGGCTCCCCCTCCCAAAATGCTCTCATAGCCATCAGGCCAAAACCTGAGTTCTATTCATGCAGGGTAAGGAAACAGGAACAATGCATGATCAGTCGGATAAATCCCCCAATGCGTCCTCAGGAGCACCACCCGAACCGTTGCTGGCGTCGCTGGACTCGCCCTCGCTGTCTGCGTTGCCGCCAGCGGCGTCAGGGCCGTTCACCACACCGCCCTCGTCGGCAGCCACGATCACGCCGTCGTCGTCTGAAGCGAAGGCCCTGACAAGAGCATCCACATTGTCTTCCACCCAGTGCGCCAGGTCGCCTCGCACGGCCTGGGGGACTGGGGCGATGGCAGCGTCGAAATCAAAGTGGGGATCCATGTTCCGGAGATGGCTGAAGACGCGAGAAAAGGCGCGCCCGAGCAGGGCGCGGCTCCTCCCCTCCACCAACCTGTCGGCCCTGACCGACCGCGCCTCCAGCTGCGTCACCACGTCGGTGAAGAACTGAAGGTTGCCGGCGTAGTTGACTGCGTGCGGCTCGCCAACAGCCGCCTCGCAGATGTTTCCCAAGGCTGTGTTGGCTCTCTCCCAGAGCGTGGTGAGCATGGGGCCATGCTCATGCTCCAGGATCCGCCGCTGACATATCTCGTCCGCATTCTGGCGCGCGACGGCTTCAGCCTCCTCCACCCGATGGAGAAGAAGGAGCACCTCGGCCTAGGAGGTGGTTGACTCCCCTTGCGCTACTTCAAGGGCGTCCCGAAGAGCATCGGCCCGCCGCGTCGCTTCCTCCAGCTTGGCCCTCAAGGCAGTAGTCCTAACTTCAGCCTCGGCCCGGATCAACCCCAACCTCTCCTCGGACTCGCGCTCGAGGTCCAAGCGCGCCATCGCCACCCAACGTCCGACCTCCTCCAGGACACGGGCTTCCCGTGCAGCGACATCATCCTCCACCTGCGTCACCAAGCGCTCCCTCGTCTCCAGACGCTCGCACTCGCGGGTACGTTCGGCGGCTTCCAGCGTCAGCGCCTCCTCACGCTTTTGGAGCTCTGCTGGGTCGCCAGAGGCCACCTTCATCAACGCGAGGGCTGCCTCGCGCAGCTCCACTTGCTCCTCCAATGAGTGGCACCAGGCCAGGAGCTCCCGAGCCCGCTCCTCCGCCGCCTCTCGCCGTCGGTCAGCTTCCCGGGCCTCCTCAGCGGCCCAAGATCAGGCCTCCCGAGAGGCCACCAGTGACGCCTTGGCCTCTTCGTCGTCAAGATCGCGCTGATGGTGCGCAAGGGCGATGGCGCCCTCCAGCTCGCGCCTCTCTGCAGCCAGGCGTAGGCCCTCGGCCTCAAGGCACGCGTCTTCATCAGCAAGCTCCTCACCAAGCAGGCTCACCGCGTCTGCCGCCCTTCGAAGGAATCCTTGGCGAAGAGCGCGACGCTCTCGGGCGCGCTCGAGCACGTCTTCCACACAATCATCTGCCCCAAGCAAGCGCCGGGGACCAGGGATCAGCACTGCCCCTCCGGGCAGGGGGCTGGGGGCTGGCACCCTCGCGACGGCTGGGTACGCCACGCCAGAAGCCCGGCCTGGAGCCAGCCCGTCCCCAGATGAAGAGCGCAGGGAGCGCCTCAGCCAGTCGCAGTCCACAACCAGGCGAGAAGCCCACGGCAGGCTGGCTATGCCACGAGAAGGCCCGCGAAGGAGGATCGCGAGGTGCGCAGGGCCTCGATGCGCCTCGGGACGGTTCGCCTCTCCGATCGGCCTCACCACAAGGGCTCTGCTGCTCATAGCGCTTGAGAACGGTAGAGGGGGCGAAGCCAAGGGGGACGGCACCTCAGCCATCTCCGCGAGCTTGGCTGGAAGGGGCCTGCGGAGCAAGGATCAGTAAAAGCAACATAAGGATCGGGAGCTGGAAAAGGAGAAGGCTTACTCATCAGTGGCGAATTACTTCCTACGCTTCAGCAGGCGACAAGGGTAATCGTCGCCCAGGGCCTCTCTTCTCTTCCGAAGGGCCTCAAAGTCCACGCGGAAGCGGCCCAAGAGTTGAGCGCGGGGATCAACCTGCGACGAGGGCGAAGCGTCAAGGTGATCCGCGTCAGGGGTGCCTGCCTGATGCGCACTTCCAGTCGCCTCGCCAAGAGAAGCGACTGGAGCCTCAGGGGCCTCAGCCGCAGGCGCTGAGGGCAGCTGCTTGCCGCCCTCACCCTCAGCGGCACGTGCCCCAAGAGCTGCTCCCTCATGAGCATCGCCCGGTGCTGTCACCCCGCCAGGAGCCCCCTCGGCCTCTGGCGCTCACGCCTCCCTGCTCCGCCACCCGAGGAAGAGTCGCCTTGGCCGACTGGAAGGGCAGTCACCATCACTGGGTTCTCGCGAGGCCCCCGGAGGCCGGCGGGGCGCGGCCCCCACTCATCAAAGATAGGCATCTGATTCACAAAATCGCCCCTGTTCTGGCAGAGGTACAGCAAGGCCCCTCCCTGTTGGATGCTGCCAGGGTTGCGGTCCCCAGTCAGGATCAAGAGCATTGTCCTCAGCACTTCAGGTGTCAGGTCCTCTTTCTAGAGCCTCATACGATCATCACGCCCGCTGAAGGCCCACATCCAGCGGGAGTGGCGTTGGAGAGGAGCAATGCAGCGAAGCAAGAACTCCTTCACCACCTTGGGCGCTGTCATGCCAAGCGACCTCAAGAACGCGAAGCGGTGCCAGACGAAGACGAGCCGGGGGCTCTCAAGCGTCTCCTGACCCCAGCTCGAATTGGGGATAGCAGGCGAAGTTGGCACCGATAGCAGGGGGCTGGGCACCCCTGCATCCACATACAGCCACCGCTCGCGGAACCCAGCCGCAGGCAGAGGGAGCCTGAAGTCAATCCCTGAGGCCGCTGTCTCAGACGCGGCAACGAAGCTCACGCACGCCCAGCATTGGGTAGGGTCGACAAGGTGCAGAGAGAAGAAGTGGCGCAGCAAGGCAACCGAAGGAAGGATGCCCATCATTGCCTCGCGAACAAAGGCGAAGACCGAAAGGAGGGTGATGGATTCAGAACCCAGATGCATCATGTGGATATGATAGTGGGAAAGCACGACATTGAAGAAATCAGAAAAGGGGGGAACCAGACCCGCCCACAGGGCGTCGGCAAAATACTGGACCTCGGTGACTATCCTGTCGATGGAGAAGTGGGACGCGGGCCAGGCCGTCGTCCTCCCGCATTCGTTGAAGATAGTGGGTAGAGCCGAGCTGACCTTGCCCAAGCCCTCGGCGGGGGCCGCCAACGGCGGCGAGCAAGGCGGATGCATGGGTTTCTTCCCTCTTCCCTTCTTTGTCGGAGCCATGGCGATGGGAAGGGGGGGAAGGTTCGAGATTGGATTGAAAACAGAAGCTAGAGTTTGAGAGGAGGAAGGACAGAGGGCGCTCAAGCAACAGAAAGGGGAGCGGCTGTGTACGACTACGAGTCCGACTAGCATGGCGCAAAATAAGGGGGCGTGGGGGAACAGTGCCGCCCACGTCCAATCAACCGCCACGCGGCGCCCAAGGTCGCAGGGTTGTTAGGGCCCGCGGCGCTTCGCTCTTGCCCTTTCGCCTCCCTGCACGGCCAAGTCCGGGCGCGCCTTGGGCCCAGGGGCTACTGTCGGTGTTCTGGGAACGGGGGTCGCCAGACTTGCCTGCCTGCGGCCTGCGGCGTGGCTCAAAGGGGGGCCCAACACGGCCCATCTTCATCAACACAGACCCAAGACCCTCGCGAGGGGCCAAGCCTCGCGGGGCAGACGACACAGAACTTCCTCAGGCACGGCCTCATTAGGCTGGCTCGCGAGGAGGCGGAGAGATCAAGGCGGGGTACCTCGCGAGGTGCCCGTGACGCAAGCCATGACGACCAAAGGCGCCAGGTGGGCGCCAGCCGCGCAGTGTCCTCCTTTCCTCTTTGGTGCAAAGGGAGCAAGCGCAGGCGAGAGCATCAAGCAAAGGCACCCGTTTCGGTGCAACGAGAGCAAGACCAGTCCAACGGCAGGGAGGAAGTCATTGTGGAGCCCAAGCCAGCGTCACCACCAGAGCCTTTGGCAGGCGAGGACCAACTTTAGTCAGGATAAGTGTACCAGATGTTCCCCTTCAAAATGGCCAATTGTTGGCGCCCTTCCCGCTCAATATTTGGGAAGAGGCCCAGGGCCTTTGCTTATAAATAGGACTAGCCACCCCCAGGGTAGGGGGCAATCAAGAAGAGAGAAACTAGCTAGGATCGGATCGAGTAGCATCACAGAGAGAGAGAGAGAAGGGCGACTGAACTACTCCTAGCAGTTCATCCCCCCAGCCAAGAACAGACCCTCGTGAGGCTGTTCTTCCTTGTATTGCTCATCATCATCAGCCCAAGAGGCAATCCACCACACCACACACTAGAGTAGGGTATTACACCACAACGGTGGCCCGAACCAGTATAAACCCTGTCTCTCTTGTGCTGTTCTTTCCATAGCTTAGATCTTAGCGAGGCGGAGGGGTGAAGGTAGGTAGAAGGCGAAATCTCCGCGCGCACCCCGGTGTTCGAACCTCAAGGGTCTGCCGGAACCTGAAATCCGATAGAATCTACTTCTCCCAAATACCACAGAGCACCATTCCCGTGGACAACAATACGGTGTTAACGGTCTTTGAGACCTTCGCGTCGAATAATAGACGCAAGCAAACACTCTGCAGCATGGTCGAAATCTGCCTCGTAGCAGCAATAAATCCATGGAGTGACATGGCTATTACCTTCAATGCCAGTTACGAACCTAAATTCCGAATAGCCCGAGCACCAGCCGGACTGGTCCTCAGTCCAATCGTGGACGGCTTTCGACTCACCAAGGTACTCATGGACGGCGGCAGCGGATTAAACCTCATCTATGAGGAAACTCTTCAAAAGATGGAAATAGACTAGAGCCGCATTGAGCAAAGTAGCACAACCTTTAGAGGAATCATCCCCATTCGGGAAGCACGCTGTGCTGGGAAAATCACGCTAGATGTGGTATTCGGCACGCCGGATAATTACAGGTCTGAAGAAATTACATTCCAAGTGGCCCCGTTCAGCAGTGGTTATCACACTCTTTTAGGACGGAAGGCATTCACAATCTTCCAAGCCGTACCCCATTACGGGTACATGAAGCTCAAAATGCCTGGGCCCAATGGAATCATCACTCTCGCCAGCGATCCGGACACAACACTCCGCGCCGAAAACAAAACAACCGCATTGGCCCTCGAGGCATTATCCGAAGCCCTCTCGGCCGAGGAATTGACTACGCTACGCTCCACAGTGGACATGGACGATGTGATACTCGACAAGAGATCCAAGTCCACCTCTTTTAAACCAGCAGATGAAATAGTCAAATTCCAAGTCCACCCAATGGACCCTACAAAAATAGCCTCCATCAGGGCACAGCTAAGCCCCGCTGTGGACGCCGCACTACGAGAGTTCCTACGCGAGAACTGGAACATATTCGCCCGGCATCCCTCAGACATGCCAGGAATCCCACGCAGGCTGGCCGAGCATAGCCTCAATATCCTAAAGGGATTCAAGTCGGTCAAGCAAGCTCTTCGGCATTTCTCTGAACCTAAGAGACAGGCCATGGGAGAGGAACTAGCCAAGTTATTGGAGGCCAGATTCATCAAAGAAATAAAACACCCAGACTGGCTAGCAAACCTGGTGATGGTACCAAAGAAGGACAAATCCTGGCGCCTTTGTGTCGACTTCAAAGACCTCAATAAAGCTTGCCCAAAGGATCCCTTCCCCCTCCCACACATCGATCAAATCATAGATGCTACTGCAGAACAGGAGTCATTGTGTTTCCTCGACGCATACTCCGGTTACCACCAAATCAAGATGGCGGAGTCCGACCAAGCCGCAACGGCATTCATCACACCATATGGTCCCTTCTGTTTTAACACGATGCCCTTTGGGCTCAAAAATGCCGGCGAAACATATCAGTGCATGATTCAGACATGTCTGGAGAAACAAATCGGCAAAACAGTAGAGGCATACGTAGACGATGTGGTCGTCAAAACCAAACATGTCGACTCTTTGATAGACGACTTGAGGCTCACATTCGACAACCTCCGAACATATGACATCAAGATCAATCCGGAAAAATGCGTTTTCGGCGTACCAGCCGGAAAGCTCCTGGGATTCATTGTCTCCAGTAGAGGTATTGAAGCTAATCCAGCCAAAATCCGAGTGTTGTCATAGTTGGCTACCCCAACAGACCTCAAACAAATCCAGAAGCTAACTGGATGCGTGGCGGCTCCAAGCCGCTTTATCTCCCATTTGGGAGAAAAGGCTTTACCCCTTTATTGCCTCCTTCGGCGCACCGAACACTTCGAGTGGACGGACGTGGCCACAGCCGGATTGGAAGAAATAAAGGCCATTCTGGCAACCAACCCGATCCTGGCCGCACCAAACATCGGCGAACCAATGATGTTGTACATTGCGGCAACTCATCAAGTTGTAAACACGGTGCTTGTTGTCGAACGGGAAGCGGACGGACACAAATTCCCTCTTCAAAGGCCGGTATACTATGTATCCAATCCATGCAAATCACGGTACCCGCATTACCAAAAAATAGGATATGCGGTATTCATGGCATCACGGAAACTGCAACACTACTTTCAAGAGTGTTCGACTACAGTAGCCTCGGAAGTGCCACTTAATGATATTATCAACAACCGCGATGCTACGGGCTGGATTGCCAAATGGGCCATCGAGCTCCTCCCATTCGACATAACATACAAACCTCGCCGAGCCAATAAATAGCAAGTACTGGCCGACTTCGTCGCCTAATGGACGGAGGCCGAACTCCCTAAAGAGTACGGCGCATACTCCAATTGGATCATGCACTTCGACAGTTCTAAAATGCTGGCCGGTCTAGGGGCTGGCGTCGTCGTGACGTCCCCAACCGGAGATACTGTTTGATACATACTGTAAATATTGTATACATATTCCAACAATGCAGCCGAATACGAAGCTCTGTTGCATGGTCTTCAGATGGCAGTCTCCATGGGCATTCAACGCCTGGAGGTGCGTGGGGATTCAAACCTCGCAATATTCCAAATAAACAGAGATTTCAACGCCAAGGATCCGAAAATGGCGGCCTATCGAAATGTCGTCCTAAAAATGTCAGCTCGGTTCGAGGGACTAGAATTTCACCATGTGGCTCGGGAAAACAATCAGGCGGCGGATATCCTCGCCCGCATCGGCGCAAAACGCTATGCGGTCCCCCCCCCAACATATTCTAGAAAGGCTCTTCAAGCCATCCGTAGCATGGGAAGGGGACACCGGTAACAACAGTCAGGACCCGGCCAAAATACCCGATACCGAACTCTCTGACACAATCGGAGGCTCTGCCACCGAAATAACATCTTCAGCCCACGAAATAATGGCCATTATTGCCCCGTGGACAGAACCATTCCTGGCCTACCTAACTAGACAGGAACTTCCAGAGGACCAAAATGAGGCACGCTGCATCGTGCGGCGATCCAAGGCCTACAGGGTCCATGAGGGAGAATTGTACAAGAAAAGCACTACCGGAGTCCTTCAAAGGTGCATCTCCGAAGAGGAAGGGCGGAATCTTTTGGCAGAAATTCACGCTGGACTCGGCGGTCATCACGCCGCAGCCCGGGATCTTGTAAGCAAGGCCTTCCGTACAGGATTCTATTGGCCAACGGCCCGGGCAGATGCACAGGACTTGGTCCAACGTTGCACCGGTTGCCAGCTCTTTGCAAACCAAAGCCACATGCCGCCCACCGCCCTCCAAACAATCCCCATTACATGGCCCTTTGCGGTCTGGGGGCTTGACATGGTTGGACCCCTTGAAGGGGGAACCCACAAGAAAAAAAATACTTATTGGTCATGGTGGATAAATTCACCAAATGGATAGAGGCCAAACCGGTTAAAACAGCCGAATCCGGACCGGTGATAGATTTCATATCCGGGGTTGTACACCGTTACGGCGTCCCCTACAACATCATCACTGATAACGGCACGAACTTCACGGCCGACGAGGTAAAACTCTGGTGCAGCAAAATGGGCATCAAGCTCGGTTATGCTTCAGTCTATCACCCACAAACCAACGGTCAAGTCGAACGAGCAAACGGTCTTATAATGAGCGGCATTAAACCCAGATTAGTGCGTTCCTTAACGGAGTCTGACACGCACTGGGTGGAGGAGCTCGACTCCGTACTCTGGGGGCTGCGGACCACGCCGAATCGTAGTACCGGATATACACCGTTTTTTATGGTGTACGACGCAGAGGCAGTCTTGCCCTATGACATAATTCATGACTCACCTAGAGTACGCATGTACGAAGAAAGAGAAGCCGAGCTCGATCGGCAGGACAGTCTGGACACATTAGAGGAGGAGCGCAATGTAGGCAAAGCCCGTTCCTCATTTTACCAGCAACAAGCTCGCAGATACCAAAGCAGAGAAGTACGGGCCAAAACTTATAACGTTGGCGAACTAGTTCTACACATGCCGGATAAGAAAAAGAACAAGCTCGAGCCCAAATGGGAAGGTCCCTTCATTATTGACCAAGTTCTGACCGGTGGAGCATACCGACTGCGGGATGCATCGACTAGTCGACTCGAGCCGAACCCATGGAACGCGGCCAGGCTCCGAAGATTCTATGCCTAGCACCGGACTCTATGTTAGTCCCCTTCCTTTGTCCATTTTTTCACAAATACATTATCTATCTTGTTTTCGTTTCTTTCTTTCTTTTCTTATTTCTCTAGGCAATCAAGGCTCACCTTGTGCCCTGTTTGCACATTACAGATGCGCTAGCCGCACTTTTCATACCTGGGGGCTTCTTTCACAGAAGCTTAAATTATATATCCGGGCTTCATGCCCAGCACGTGTGTTCTACTTCCGCATGTACCTTTTTTCACCATTATATGCATCGATATGACTTAAGTTTTGGCCAAGCTGGGTTGCCTGGCTCTTGTATTTATGCCCTACGTTCCCGTTAATTCGGCTAGGGCATAAGGGGAGCACCTCTGCGATTGTTACTGCCGGGTCAGCCGGATGTGTACCTCAGACTGAGTGAAGCCGAAAGCTAGCATTCTTAAGGGAATATTCAGTCGGTGAACAAAAGATGATTTTTATTTATTGTGCATATCTGCCCCCAGATGCTTTTTCTTATCGGAGTCCGGACATGCACTTTAGGGCATGCTTACCCAGGGAAAGGAACCCTTAGTGGAGCTATTCTCCCTGGAAGATGTTTCTTACTACCCATGTAATATAACATAACTAGTTGGGCACTTGTCTGATAAATCACTAATGACCCCTACGCCTGCTCTCCACGCATACCCTGGTTTTATATAACTGAGCGGGTATTCAGATTCACTCCAGACTATCGGTGTCGGTGTCAAAACCGGCGGATCTCGGGTAGGTGGTCCCGAACTGTGCGTCTAGGCTGGATGGTAACAGGAGGCAAGGGATACGAAGTTTTACCCAGGTTCGGGCCCTCTTGATGGAGGTAAAACCCTACGTCCTGCTTGATTAATATTGATGATATGGGTAGTACAAGAGTAGATCTACCACGAGATCGGAGAGGCTAAACCCTAGAAGCTAGCCTATGGTATGATTGTTGTGTATGAATGTGTTGTCCTACGGATAGGGTTAGGGTTACATAGAGTCGGTTACAATGGTAGGAGATCTACATATTCGTATCGCCAAGCTTGCCTTCCACGGCAAGGAAAGTCCCTTCCGGACACGGGACGAAGTCTTAAATCTTGTATCTTCATAGTCCAGGAGTCCGGCTGAAGGTATAGTCCGGCCATCCGGACACCCCCTAATCCAGGACTCCCTCAGTAGCCCCTGAACCAGGCTTCAATGATGACGAGTCCGGCGCGCAGATTGTCTTCGGCATTGCAAGGCAGGTTCCTCCTCCAAGTACTTCATAGAAGATTTTGAACACAAAGATAGTGCCTGGCTCTGCAAAATAAGTTTCCACATATTGCCATAGAGAGAATAATATTTACACAAATCTAATCTGCTGACGTATTTCGTAGTGTGACATCACACCACGGCCAAGCTTTTATTCGAATCATTTTACTATCCCATCTCAGCGTGTTATGCGAGGCGGTTTCCTTGGCACGTCTTGTTAAAGCAGAGATCGTGTCCCCTTATTCCGGGATTCTCATCAATACGGGCGTGGGTAACCCAACCGCGCCATTGATTACGGTGCTTGGGAGATAAGCGAGTTTTACCAGGCTGGTGGGGACGCATAGTCGCGTCCACCCATATAAGGGGATAAGGATCCACCTTTTCACCTATGCCTTCTTCCTCCTTTGCCTATCCATTTTTGCGCACTCGAGCTCCAGCGCCCAAGTCCGCACTCCCCACCTCAACTTTCTCCAGCCATGTCCGGAGCGGGAGGCAAGTGGATGGTCTCCTCCGTTACGGAGGGACACATCAAAAGACTAAGGAAGGCCGGATACTTGTCCAACGACATTGCGCACCGGCTTCCCGAAGGGGGGCAGCTCATCCCTACCCCTAGGCCTCATGAGAGGGTGGTGTTCCTCCCCCATTTCCTCTGCGGACTGGGTTTCCCTCTCCACCCATTTGTCCGGGGGCTCATGTTCTACTATGGCATGGATTTCCACGATTTGGCCCCGAACTTTGTCCTCAACATCTCGGCATTTATCGTCGTGTGCGAGGCCTTCCTCCGCATCCGCCCCCATTTCGGCCTATGGCTCAAGACTTTTAATGTCAAGCCTAAGGTGGTGCGCGGCAACCAGGCGGAGTGCAGAGGCGCCATGGTGGGCAAGATGCCCAGCATCTTATGGCTCGAGGGCTCCTTTGTGGAGACCCTGAAGGGGTGGCAATCATGGTGGTTTTACATCACCGAGCTGCGTGACCCTAAGTGGGTCGCAGCCCCCGAGTTCCGATCCAGACCTCCAACGCGGCTCACGTCCTGGAAAGAGACGGGCCTGTCATGGGGTAAAAAAGGAGAGCTGACCGGACTCCAAACATGTGTCCAAACCCTGGTGGACAAGCAGCTCAAGCTTGTCAACGTAGTCCAGGTTATGCTCATCCACCGGATCCTCCCGTGTCAACAACAGGCTTTCAACCTGTGGGAGTTCGACCCGGCGCAACAGCGAACTCTGAGTAGGCTCTTCGACACGACGTACGAAGATGCCTGGAAGGTGCTTTTCAAAGGCGCCGAGGCCCCCGCATCCACTACCGAGGATCGCGGATTCAGCACGCAGCGTCACGCTCGTGCGGTAAGCTATTTTTACCTTCTACAGGGTATCAGTTTTTCATAGTTTGACTCCATGCGGGATCTAAGCTCCCTTGCCTTTGACAAGATTGGCAGGAGATGTCTGGACAAATCAACTGTCCGGCTCCTTTGCCCGAAGGCCCAGTGGACGCTCGTTTGGCGAAGCTGCTGGTTCCGGCACCCTATGTGGTGCCGGAGAAGAAGGCCAAGAAGAAGGCCACGGGGACTCGAAAGAGTGCCCGGCGCCAGGAGGGATCGGATCCATCATCCAACGGCTCCAAGACGCACTCCTCCCATGAAGACGAGGAGGAGGAAGAAGAGACCTCTCCGCCTCCAGCGGGGGAAGGGAAGAAAAGGAAGGCCGCCCCAACTGGGGAGGCCGAAGGGTCCAAGAAGGGGAAAACCCTTCCTCCAGACTACTCCACCAACGCCGACGATGGCGAAGAGGAGTGGGTGACCAGGGCCAAGCCCCTGGCGAAATCGTAAGTATCCGGATACCAGAGTAATTCATAGTATTCCTTTATTGCACAACTTTCCCTTATGTCAAATATGATTAAGCAGCCCACCCAAAGACCGGCTCGACGCGTCGTCAAGCGGTTCACTAGACTCGTCGGATGTGAATTCGCTTCCGACGGCTTCCTCCCCCCGCCCTACGGACGACGCCGAAGTGTTGTCCCAACAGGTTCCAAGCCAGGAGGAGGTGGTCCTGGAGGCGCCGCAAGGCGATCTCCCGGACTCCAGGGGTGACGGGGAAAAAATCTCCCAGGGCTCTAAGTCCGGTTCTAGGCCGGACACCGCTCCGGAACCTTCAAAGGTTCCAGAGTCCGGCAGGTGACCTCCTTCCAAGAGGAGCAGGCCCTTCGTGCCGGTGACCCCCGTCCAACCGGAGGCGCCGAACAATCTGTTGGAGGCGCTCAAGGGCGCCTCCATCGACGAGGAGCACCGCACCATTATGAGTGCGGTGGTCCAGAAGGTTCAGTCCGCCATGAGCTGACTGACTGAAGCTTGTACTAGCCTTTTGACAGGCTTTGAGGTAAGTAAAGAATGTGTAAATAATATTACCGCATAGACACTAGCCCCTGATGCTCTGTTCGGCGTTCGGGAAGAAAAGCCGAATAGAGGATCAAATAAAATTCGCAGGAGTCTAACAAAAAGGAGTCAATATGCGTGTGCAGGCTTCCCTGCTGGCATCCGCCGCACTGACTGCGGAAGTGGACACGCTAAAGTAGAACCTCGAGCAGTCCGAGCAAGAGCTCGGGCATGCCAAGAAGCAGCTCGAGGAGGAGGAAGGTAAGAAATACCTTGTTTAAATATATATATATAAAGGTGCAATTGCAAAAAATGACAGGATTATCGTGGCTATTGTAGGGGCCACGTCTGAGGTGGCGACCCTTAAGCAAGCGCTGCTCAAGGCCGAGAAGATGGCGGCCACGGAGCGCACCGAGCGGGAGAAGTATGAGGCCGAGGTTGGCAAGGTGCGGCAAGAGCTCCAGGCTCTCATGGAAAAACATGAGAGTTTGGAGCTTGACTCAAAGACGCGAGTGTCCGAGCTCGCGGTGGCTATTGAAAATGCCAAGTCTGCCAAGGCCGAATCCCAGAAGACCCTCCAGGAGTTGGATGAGGCGAAAAAGATAGCGGCGGGTAAGGCATTCTTTATGCAAAGCAAACACATAAACGTGAGTTACTTGTTACTTACCCGAATCCGGAGCTCTCCATGAGCGTTCGCAGATCTTCCCCATAGCGTGTCCGATGCCGCCGCATTCTATCGAGCCGAGGAGGGCAGCTCGACAGAGAAGGTGTTCTGGTCTCAGTATGCTGAGGCCGGACACCTCGTGCACCTGAGCGACCAGCTGAAGCAACTGGTCGAGCTCCACAAGGCGGCCGAACAGGCATTGAAGGGCCTCATAGTTCGGCTGTGGCCTGGAGAGGCTCAGCCTGGGAGCTATTTCAGGCTGGTGCGGCGGCTGGTGGAGGCCTGTCCAAGGCTCGAAGTCATCAAGCGCTCCGTCTGCATTAAAGGTGCCCGTAGGGCCCTTGCCCATGCTAAGGTGCACTGGGCAAGCTGGATGCTGAGAAGCTTGTGAAGGACAGGCCACCACCGAGGAAAGAGCATCGCAAGCCCGAGAATTATTATAAGGATGTTCTGAAGGGTGCCTGCCTTGTGGCGGATGAATGTTCCAGAGATGTAATTTTTGAGTAAAACTCGCTCGTTTTGTCCTGTGCGCTGAAAACTTGTTCATATGCGCTAAGCAATGCTGTTTGAATTTAAAATATTACCTTCTGTGCAGCTGTTTATCAATTCTGAGAGATGGCGAGTCGTCGGCTTCTGCTCCCGTGCCACTAGTGCTGGGGTGTTCGGGGATAAACCTGAGCGCTCTTTTTCCCATGTTTGGGTCCTTCGAGGGAGGCGCTCAGCCCAACGAACAAGGCTATCGGACTATAATGCGTGAACACTCTCACTTAGCCATAGAATTCTATAATTTTAAATTTCGGCGAAGCCCCTAGTATTCGGAAGACCGAGTTCGGGGCGCTATCCACGCCTTGGCCGGACAGAGCCGACTCCTCGCTCTAAGCGGCATAAGTCTTTAGGGACTCAAAAAACCTCTCGAACAACGACCAGCTCTCACTTCATCATGATAGTCAGTTTTAGCTTTCTCTACTAAGGTGCTCGACCCAGCTCAACTGGGGCACAATCGCAGTAGTTCTCGTAGTGCTACCTTAGCCGATATAGCGGAACGTAAGGCACCAAAACATAGGAGCCGGGCAAACCCAACATTTGACCAAAGACATGATTCAGAGCCGATGCATATAATGCTATAAGTTCGGGGTGCCGCACTTGTTAAAGTGTTCAGACTTCTCACACCATATTGAGGGGTACTAAAGCCCCTGGCGTATTTTGGCCGTACCAAAGTGTACGGGTGCAACATGTCGTTAAGGAACATATATTTGTAAAAAAGAGTAATGCAAAAATAGACAAAAGCTATGCATTGATTGTTAAAAAGGGGTGCGATCAAAGCAGGACGATACAAATAATGCTATAAGCAAAAGGTTGGACTATTTAACATGTCCGTTCCAGGGGCAGGCTGCGGAATGGTATGCGAGACAGGTATACTGCTCGTGATAGAGACCACCTGGGAGTTCTGTAATGCGGCATGGCTTGTCTGCTTCCCTGGTTCTTGCATCGTTTGTGTGGCAATTGAACTACCAGACAGGCCTTCCGAAGAATGGAGTCCTGAAAATAAGATAAAATTAAAAAATTGGCAGCCCCTGGTGCGGTTTAAGCCGTGTTTCGGGCGTGCCGTGGTGGTGCCCCCCTATACCCATGGTATTTTTAGAGCGTAGTTATGTACGCGAAGCACTAGTGTTGCATTTTTGCGAGGGCTGGGGTTGGGGCCGCATTGCTACGCCTACTCCGAACGTGCCAGGAGGTCTTGTTGTAGGTTACTCCGGGCGCGCTTGACGGTGTCTGGACGATTAGTGACCGGACTGGGAGAGGCTGCTTTGTGCTTCCGCTGCAAGGGCCGCCGTGTGCTCCTCCATTCGGAGGGAGCGGTTGGTGTTTCCATTGACCGTGATTACTCCTCGAGGGCCTGGCATCTTGAGCTTAAGGTATGCGTAGTGCGGTACCGCATTGAACTTGGCGAATGCGGTTCGCCCGAGCAGTGCGTGATAGCCACTGCGGAATGGGACTATATCGAAGATTAACTCTTCGCTTCGGAAATTATCCGGGGATCCGAAGACCACTTCAAGTGTGTCTGAGCCTGTACAGTTGGCCTCTACACCTGGTATTACGCCTCTAAAGGTCGTTTTGGTGGGCTTAATCCTCGAGGGATCTATGCCATTTTCCGCACTGTATCCTGGTAAAGCAGGTTCAGGCTGCTGCCGCCATCCATAAGGACTCTAGTGAGATGAAATCCATCAATAATTGGGTCTAAAACAAATGCGGCGAATCCGCCATGACGGGTGCTAGTGGGATGGTCCCTTCGATCAGAGGTGATCGGGCAGGAGGACCATGGGTTGAACTTTGGGGCGACTGGCTCTACTGCGTATATGTCCCTTAACGTGCGCTTCCGATCCCTCTTGGGGATGTGGGTTGCGTATATCATGTTCACCGTCCGCGCTTGTGGGGGAAAACCCTTCTGTCCACTGTTGTTCGGCGGCCGGGGCTCTTCATTGTCATCGCTATGCAGCCCCTTGTCTTTATTTTCGGCATTTATCTTGCCTGCCTGCTTGAACACCCAACAATCCCTGTTGGTGTGATTGGCCGGCTTTTTGGGGGTGCCATGTATCTGGCACAAGCGGTCGAGTATTCGGTCCAAATTGGACGGGCCCCTAGGATTTCTGTTGAATGGCTTTTTCCGCTGACCGGATTTATAGCCTCTGAATCCGGCATTAACTGCTGTATCCTCAGTATTGTCGCCGTTAATACGTCGCTTTTGCTTGTTGCGACGCGACCTGCCACTATTGTCCCTGGTATCCGAATTACTAGGGTTCTTGGTCATATTGTTGCTACAAGCAAGCCAGCTATCTTCTCCCACGCAAAAGCGGGTCATGAGTGTCGTGAGTGCTGCCATAGATTGCAGATTTTCCTGTCCAAGGTGCCGGGCAAGCCACTCGTCACGGATATTGTGCTTGAAGGCTGCTAGGGCCTCAGCGTCCGGACAGTCGACTATTTGATTTTTCTTTGTTAGGAACCGTGTCCAGAATTGCCTGGCCGATTCCTCTGGCTGCTGAATTACGTGACTTAGGTCATCAGCGTCTTGGGGGTCGCACATAAGTGCCCTGGAAATTGTCGAGGAATGCGGCTTCCAGGTCCTCCCAACAACTGATTGATCCTGTTGGCAAGCTGTTAAGCCAATGCCGAGCTGGTCCTTTAAGCTTGAGCGGGAGGTATTTGATGGCGTGGAAATCATCGCCGCAGGCCATGTGGATATGAAGGAGATAATCCTCGATCCATACCGCAGGATCTGTTGTGCCATCATATGATTCGATGTTTACGCGTTTGAAACCCTCGGGGATTTGATGATCCATTATTTCATCTGTGAAGCATAGTGGGTGTGCGGCGCCTCTGTACTGGGCTATATCATGACGTAGCTCCAATGAGCTTTGTCTACTGTGTTCGGCCCTGCCGAATTTGTGGCCGGCGTGACGGTTACCGTCTCGAGTCATGGGGCGCCCACGCGATCCATAGATTGATCTTGTTTGCCTTGCCTTGTCCTCCAACATATCTCGCAGGTCCGGCGCATTTTCCCGTGCCTTGGTACGGGGTGCGGCTTGAGTGGAGGGCCGAGAGGCCTCTCTGTCGCGGCCACGAGGTGGCCGATCGGCCGTATCGAGTGCAGGTGATGCAGGTTTAAGTGCTTCCTCCTCTAGTTGGGGTAGCAACCTGCGCTTTGGGTAGCTTTTGGAGGGGCGTTCAAGTTTATGCTCTTCGGCCGCAAGGACTTCAGTCCATCTGTCGACTAGCAAATCTTGATCAGCCCTAAGTTGTTGTTGTTTTTTCTTGAGGCTTCTTGCCGTGGCCATAAGCCTGCATTGAAAACGCTCTTGCTCGACGGGATCCTCTGGCACGACGAATTCGTCATCGTCGAGGCTTGCCTCGTCTTCGGAGGGAGGCGTATAGCTATCGTCCTCGACCTCTCTGTCTGCCGCTCTCTCATGAGGGCTGGCTTCTCCATCCTCCTATGCTGAATCTTGCTGGAGGGGGTTTTCTTCGGCGCTCTTTGGAGTATTATTATCTCCCGTGCTGCAATCGCCGTATTTGTTTTGGCGGGATTTTGAGCGGCGCCGCTGACGCCGGCGCTTGGGCTGTTTCTTAGAGGGGTCATCCTCCGCTGTTCCATCGCCATCTCCTTCTTTTGGGGTGTTCACCATGTATATGTCATATGACGAGGTGGCTTTCCAGGGCCCAATAGGCGCCGGTTCTTCTTCGTCTCCTGCATCGGCGTCCATACCGTCGATGTCTTCGAAATCGAAGTCGAGCATGTTGGTTAAATTGTCGATAGTGGCTACAAAGTGGGTGGTGGGTGGGCTTTGAATTTCTTCATCGTCCGTATCCCAACCTTGCTGACCATAGTTCGGCCAGGGCTCTCCTGATAGAGAGAGAGAATTTAGTGTCTTCAGAATATTGCCGAAAGGCGAGTGCTGAAAGATATCTGCGGCAGTCAACTACATGGTCGGTGCCCAATCGGATTCGATCAGGGGCGCAGAGGGTTCGGAGTCCGGAGGGGAGTCCGGCTCCCTGGAGTCATGAGTCTTGCGGAGTGCGGGGCTGGTGTTCGGCTCGATCGCCGTTGGGGTCGCAGCCCCCGAGGCGGCCTCCAACCACCCATCCTCGATCGGCGCAGTAGGCTCCGAATTAAGGGTCAAAGCTGATGCGGGTGCGGCCTCCAGGGCACTGTTCGGCAGCAGAGCTAGATCATGCTCGTCGTGACAGTGCGGCGCGCTCGGCAGTGGCTCGAATCCGTCGAAGATCAAGTCCCCGCGGATGTCAGCCGTGTAGTTTAAACTTCCAAATCTGACCTGATGGCCAGGGGCATAGCTTTCGATCTGCTCCAGATGGCCAAGTGAATTGGCCCGCAGTGCGCAGCCGCCGAAGACGAAGATCTGTCCGGTGAGGAAGGTCTCACCCTGGACTGCATCGCTATTGATGATCGTAGGAGCCATCGAGCCTGACGGCGACGACGCAGAGGAACTCTCAATGAAAGCACCAATGTCGGTGTCAAAACCGGCGGATCTCGGGTAGGGGGTCCCGAACTGTGCGTCTAGGCCGGATGGTAACAGGAGGCAAGGGACACGTAGTTTTACCCAGGTTCAGGCCCTCTTGATGGAGGTAAAACCCTACGTCCTGCTTGATTAATATTGATGATATGGGTAGTACAAGAGTAGATCTACCACGAGATCGGAGAGGCTAAACCCTAGAAGCTAGCATATGGTATGATTGTTGTGTATGAATGTGTTGTCCTACGGACTAAAAGCCTTCGGTTTATATAGACACGGATAGGGTTAGGGTTACATAGAGTCGGTTACAATGGTAGGAGATCTACATATCCGTATCGCCAAGCTTGTCTTCCACGCCAAGGAAAGTCCCTTCCGGACACGGGAGGAAGTCTTCAATCTTGTATCTTCATAGTCCAGGAGTCCGGCTGAAGGTATAGTTCGGCCATCCGGACACACCCTAATCCAAGACTCCCTCAATCGGGCCCGAAGGTTGAAGCGAAAAGGTCTGCAACGACAAATGATCTACAATCTGGCTAGAAGGCATTATACATGTCACTTTAATTACATAGTCATGCAGACTGACTAAATTCCTCCTCTATACCATCCAACAGGCGGTCCAGCTTACAATCCGGTTGAGAATACTTTGCGGCTAATTCTACTTGCCCATAAACTAAGCTAACGGGGATTTCTTTTTTGTTGGGCCCCACAGGTCCGACCTCAGCCATGTGATTCGGGTCTGCTTTGGTATACCGTGTCTTCACCATGGCCCAGGTTTCTCTGGCACCCTGTCGGCAGGCTAATATCTTCCATAAACGGAAGTGCCGCCGTGCTCTCTTCAGCTTCTCCGCAAGCTCTACAACGCCTTCTGGCAAGCAGACGGACGGCCACAAGGCCTGGGCAGCGCCCTGCATCACCTGCCGAACTTGTTCGTGTAGATGTCACAGCTCGGACAGAAGATCACCCGCAGACCCAGGCATTTCCTCCGCGGGATGACCCGTCAGCATACCTACAGACATAACGTTGTTAGTCGACTTCTTCGCCGAACTCTTTAGCAGGATTCGTTCAAGCACTTACTAAAAATGCCGCGCCGAAGCCGCTTATTCTCCTTCTCAGAGTCCGCAAGCTAGCCCCAAACGTCTTTCAGTTCAATACTCAGCTTAACATTGGCATCTTGGAGACTATTTTTCTCCAGCATAACCTTACTCAGCACGCGTTTGCCAGCTTCTAGTTGTCGCATAACATGCTGGTCCCCCGGACTTTCTCCGGACTAATCTGCAAAATCAATTGTTAGATCTGCAGACACGCCGCACACTATATGGTAACCACCATTATTTAAAGTAAATGTTACCAGCAGGAGGATTTTTCTGCTCCTGCAATGCGGCAAGAGCGGCCCCCAGTTGGGTCTTGCATTCCTCCAGCTCCTGGGACAGCCTAGTATTCTTCTCTGTAAGAACCTGCACATTATAGATGATCCTTAAATCAGTTCTGCTAACTGTTTCAAGTCACAGGGGCTACTGATACATATAAATCGTCAGATTTAATCACCCGTACATCCTTTACATACTGATCCGTAGCTCTGCCTAGACCATCTTGAGCAGCATGGAGGTACGTCTCTCCAGAATTGAAGGCGTCGAACGCCTCTGGTGAGAAACAAGCGTCGCGGAGTACGGCCCGGCGGCGCCTATGATTCATGGCGCTTTCCACTTCTGAGTTTGTTGCGGACAATCTATCCGCATCCTCTGTCGGGGGATTATCCGGCGCCTGCCCCATATTGCCTTCCGCCTCTATGTCCGGTCCTGGCGCCCGACTGGTGGAAGCTTGATTGGCAGCATCGCCGGACATATTCCATCGAGCGTTCTTTCTGTTAAAGAAATGCAGGCGTCATTACATTTTGAGAAAGGCGATAACCACGGAGCGGGGGTTTTCCTATACCTTTGCGCCGGCGTCTCCGTCCTGACCGCCTTCCTTTTTGGCCTACCCGGCCTTGGCACCTCTTGTTGGCGAGTTGCCGTGGGTTCGGCAGGGCGTCCCGAATGCCTTCCCTGTATATGGTGGGTGAAGTGACTAAAAGGGGATCCTAGTTTTGGAGTTGGGACTTTTTGATTTTTCTTACCTGCGATGTAGGGAGCAGTCCGGGATAGTCGGCCGTAATGGCCACCGGGGCATCATCGCAGCTTAACTGATAGAACTGCCAGTCTATCAGTTCCACGGAGATAACCGGATCTTCTTCGAGTCCGGAATCGATGGCCCGGTCAGGGTCCTCTGTTTGTGGAGAAGGGTTGCTGACCTCCTTTATGGCTTTTCGCAGTTCCTGCCGCAAGGTGGCAAGGTGAATACTTATGACTAAGAATGCGGGAAAAATGGGAGCAGGGAAATCTAACTTGCCCAGCTTGGAGGATTGTACATAGAGAATCCATCCCGTGGCTTGATGCGGGTGAACTCCTCTTCCTCTCCCTTGAACAGTTCGGACAGAATCTTCGCTAGAGCGGCAGCATTGTCCGGACCCTTACGCCTGCAGCAGGTGGCGTCATCCGCCCCATTATAACACCACAAGGGGTGCCCGCGATATTGGAGTGGCTACACTCCCCGCATTATGCAAATCGACATAACTTCGATTATTGTCAATCCGGATCGAGCTAGTGCTTTGATCCGGTTCATCAGATAGAGGACTTCTCCGTTGTCTTCCTCCTGGGGGCTCCGTGGGCGCCAACTTCAGCGCTTCTTCAGAGGAGCATTGTTGAACTCGGGTAGACCCCGCCGAACAGGGTCCGGAAGGGGGATGTCCTCCATATAAAACCATTCTAAAGGCCAGTCTTTGGACGGCTTCTTCGGGGTACCGGACAAATATCCGGTATCGGCGATGCGCCATACTTCGGCTCCGCCCACTTGATAAAGTGATTCCCTCTGTGTGCGAGGGACAAGGCAAAATAGCCTTTTCCACAGCTCGAAATGAGCCTCCCAGCCCAGGAACAACTCGCAGAGAGCAACATAGCCGGCAATGTGTAGGATGGAGGCGGGGTGAGATTGTGTAGTTGGAGGCCGTAGAACTCCAGGAGCCCGTGGAGGAACGGATGAATTGGAAATCCGAGTCCCCTTAGTAAGTAAGGAAGAAGGCAAACCCGTTCTCCCATGGAGGGACAAGGAAAGTTCTCCGCTTGCTCCCCACCATTGTAGGTGGCGAGCCCGGCTCGAACGGGCACCATGTACGTCGGAGGGAGAAATCCCTTAGTCTGCAGCTTGACTAATCGACTGTGCGGGACTGAACACCTCTCCCAATCACCGGGCTTAGGGCTACGGGGGCGGGAGGAGGAGCTACGGAGGTTGGCCATGCTGGAATGGATCTTTTCGAAGCACGCTTTGATGAATTGTAACGCCCCGAGACCGATGTGCCAGGTGTCCTCTAGTTATTCGTTGTTTTTGCCTTGTCATTGCTTGCGTGTCATGCATTGCATATCATGTCATCATCTGCATTTCATTTGCATACATGTTCGTCTCATGCATCCGAGCATTTTCCCCGTTGTCCGTTTTGCATTCCGACGCTCCTATCTCCTCCGGTGGTCATTTGTACCTTCCTTTCGTGTGTGGAGGTTAAACTTTTCCGGATTGGACCGAGACTTCCCAAGCGGCCTTGGTTTACTACCGGTAGACCGCCTGTCAAGTTTCGTGTCATTTGGACTTCGTATGATACTCCAACGGTTAACCGAGGGACCGAAAAGGCCTCGTGTGTGTTGCAGCCCAAGACCCCTCCAATTTGGCCCAAAACCCACCAAAACCCTCTCCATCATCTAGAGCGTTCGATCACGATCGCGTGGCCGAAAACCGCACCTCATTTGGACTCTCCTAGCTCCCTCTACCTCTATAAATAGACCCCTTGATTTTCGTTTTCGGATCTTTCCCCGAAACCCTAGCCATCTCCCTCCTCGCGCCACCAGACACATCCATCCCGCACCGGACATGTCCGCCGGACGCGTCACTCCGGCGAATCCCGTCGCGCCACGTCACCTCCCCGCCAGCCTCTCTCTCCCCGCGGCCCGCCCTGGCCCGGATCGGGCCCGCGGGGCCCAACCGCCGCCCGCGAAGAGCCCGCGCGCGCCGCCCGCCGTCTTCTCGGCTTCCCTCCTTCCGAAGCTGCGCCGGCCACCGCCGCCACCACCGAAAGACGCCGGTGCCGCCCATCCCATCGCCGCCCAGCTCCCGGCCTTCCAGCGCCCGAGCGCTCGCCGCCCGCGCCCTCCGTGCACCTCACCGCCGCCCGGTTCCCATCGGCGCCCGCCCCTGCCGGAGCTCGCCGCTTCGCCGCGGCCTGCTCCCCGCCGGTGTCTGGAGCTCCCCGTCGCCGGTCGCCCCTCACCGGAGTCAACTCCGGCCAGATCCGGTGAGGCTGGACCAGATCCACCAGCCCCTGGATCCAAACAGCCTCCCTGCGCCCTGGATCCTCTCATCCCGCACCATCTCGTCCACCCGTTGACTTTCCCGCGAGGTGAAATTTCACTAAGTCCCCGAGATTTCCATGTTTCATATGCCCATATTCATCATGTCGTAACTTTGCATCTGTAACTCCGATTTGAGCATATAGCATATCAAAACGTTCGCCTCAGGGAGCACATCATTTCATCTCACTGCGTCATTTTCACTTGAGTTCATCTTGATCCCCGAAATGCTGTTAGAAGTATGCTACTTGAGATAATTGTCAGATCAGCTGCTCCAATTAGATATTTGTCATTTTCGCCATGATTTATGTGTGCATGATATGCCCATGAGCTCTACATATGTTTTGTTAAGGGTTTTGCCATCTTTCCAGAGGTGCAACCCATGTATTTTTGTGATGTGTGTGGTGACTAGCACAAGCTTGCTAAGTGAGGCACTTGGTAATGCTGATTTCAGGGACTTAGCATTTCCACTAAGTCCTTGATCTGTTCATTGCATGATGCCATATGTTCATGTTGTTTCCTAGTGATCCGTGCCTCATTTGAGGATGATCAGTAAGGATGTTTTGTTAATATTGTAGTGCTCTATCCATCCATGTCTTTGTTATTTCGTGAATCTGGGCAGATTGTCTACTTGTTAGCGATTTTGCCGATGATGTTGTAGTTGATCCGCGTATGCTATGGTATTGTTCTTGCCATGTCTAGCTTGTATTTTGTGTATTCTTGATGGGTGTATGCTTAGATTATCATGACTTGCTCTGTAGTAAGTGCATCGAGCTCGTAAACATGCCTACTTGATATCTGATTTGCATGCTCCAATTTTTCACAAAGTCTGGGAGTCGGATTATGTTTTTGCCATGTTCACATGCTTGCAATTGTATTTTCTGATCCCTTTTGGCTCAAGGTCACTAAGGGACTTTTGTTAAGCTCTTTGAGTAGCTCCATGCCATGCTTTACTTTGCCATGTTAAGTTCCAGTAGCATATAGTTTTCATCCTCCAAAGTGTGCTACCTGTTCTGAAATTCCAGACATGTCTTAATTTCACTAAGTCTGAAATCTGTTTACCGTATGCATTTTTGCCATGCTTGTTTGAACCTGTTAATGGATGAATTGGCCGTAGCTCAGTGCTAGTCTTTTGTTAAGCATCATGAATTGATCCCTGCCATGTATTTTGTTGCCATGTTTGTCTTGTTGCATTTAGATGGCTACTTGCTGTAAATCGCAGACGGGTGCCATATTTGAATTGCTCGCCATTTCCAAACCGTAACTCCGATTCCGGTGATCTTTGTATCATTTTCAAGCGATTTCATCTCATCTTTCCAGTGGAACACTTGGATTTCCATGTTGGGGCCAGGTTCATTCATCCCTTGTCAAATCATGCATATGCATCGCATACCGCATCCCGCATATCATACCATGTTCATGTGTTGGTTGTTTACTATGTTGTGTGCTTCTTTTCCAGTGTTTGCTTCTTCGGGTTGGTTCCGATAACATCGCGTTTGTGAGGATCCGTTCGACAACGTCCGTTTGTCTTCTTCATGGACTCGTTCTTCTTCCTTACGGGATCTCAGGCAAGATGACCATACCCTCGAAATCACTTCTATCTTTGCTTGCTAGTTGCTCACTATTTTGCTATGCCTATGCTGCGATACCTACCACTTGCTTATCATGCCTCCCATATTGTTGAGCCAAGCCTCTAACCCACCTTGTCCTAGCAAATCGTTGATTGGCTATGTTACCGCTTTGCTCAGCCCCTCTTATAGCGTTGTTAGTTGAAGGTGAAGATTGAAGTTTGTTCCTTGTTGGAACATGGAGATGTTGTTCCTTGTTGGAACATGTTTACTTGTTGGGATATCACATTATATCTTATTTAATTAATGCATCTATACACTTGGTATAGGGTGGAAGGCTCGGCCTTATACCTGGTGTTTTGTTCCACTCTTGCCGCCCTAGTTTCCGTCATATCGGTGTTATGTTCTCGGATTTTGCGTTCCTTACGCGGTTGGGTTATAATGGGAACCCCTTGACAGTTCTCTTTGAATAAAACTCCTCCAGCAAGGCCCAACCTTGGTTTTACAATTTGCCACCTAGCCTTTTTCCCTTGGGAGTCGCGCATCCCGAGGGTCATCTTATTTTAACCCCCCCGGGCCAGTGCTTGTCTAAGTGTTGGTCCGAACTAGAGTCCTTTGCAGCGCCACCTCGGGGAAACTTGAGGGCTGGTTTTAGTTGTACGGAGCGCTCATCCGGTGTTGCCCTGAGAACGAGATATGTGCAGCTCCTATCAGGATGTCGGCGCATCGGGCGGTCTTGCTGGACTTGTTTTACCATTATCGAGGATGTCTTGTAGAACCGGGATACCGAGTCTGATCGGAATGTCTCGGGAGGAGGTCTATTCCTTCGTTGACCGTGAGAGCTTGTCATGGGCTAAGTTGGGACACCCCTGCAGGGATTTGAACTTTCGAAAGCCGTGCCCGCGGTTATGGGCAGATGGGAATTTGTTAATGTCCGGTTGTAGAAAACCTGAAGTCGACCTTAATTAAAATGAATCAACAGCGTGTGTAACCGTGATGGTCTCTTTCCAGCGGAGTCCGGGAAGTGAACACGGTGTTGGAGTTATGCTTGACGTAGGTTGTTCTAGGATCACTTCTTGATCATACTTTCTCGACCGTGCTTTGCCTTCTCTTCTCGCTCTACTTTGCGTATGTTAGCCACCATATATGCTAGTCGCTTGCTGCAGCTCCACCTCATACCTTTTACCTTACCCATAAGCTTAAATAGTCTTGATCGCGAGGGTGCGAGATTGCTGAGTCCCCGTGACTCACAGATACTTCCAAAACCAGCTTGCAGGTGCCGATGAGTCCATGCCGATGACGCAACCAAGCTTAGGAGGAGCTCGATGAAGATCTTGTCCTTTGTGTTGTTTCGTTCTAGTTGATCAGTAGTAGAGCCCAGTTGGGGTCAATCGGGGACCTTTGTCGCATTTGGGGTTCTTCTTTTATTTTGGTTCCGTAGTCGGACCTTGATTGTATTTGGATGTTGTAATGCTTTATTCATGTATTTGTGTGAAGTGGCGATTGTAAGCCAACTATGTATCTCTTTCCCTTATGTATTACATGGGTTGTGTGAAGATTACCTCACTTGCGACATTGCTTTCAATGCTGTTATGCCTCTAAGTCGTGCTTCGACACGTGGGAGATATAGCCGCATCGAGGGCGTTACAAGTTGTATCAGATCCTTCCCCGACCTTAGGAGCCCCCTTGCTTGATCGTTATTAGCGGCCGAGTTGTGTCTGGAAAAATGTTTTGAGTCATTTAGGAATTATATATCGGAGAGTTTAGGAATTCTTTTTACTTCCTAGTCTCCTCATCGCTCTGGTAAGGCATCCTGACGTAGAGTTTTGACTCTTCTCTTCTCAAATTTCACTAAATTTTTTTTAGGATCACGTGGGTATCTTGGAATCGTTCCGATGGTTTTGTGACGAGAACATTGTCTTGGTGCCTCCTGTCAGGGGTTTTGTGGAAGTGTCCCGGGGAGTTGAGCTCTGAGGTGTTGTCGTCATAATTTTATCGTTGGAGTTCTGGAATACCTGAGTTTAGTACGCCGACATTGAAAATCTCTTTTATGTAGTTCGTTGGTGAGATAACCTCGACGCCACCCAGTACTGGGGCGGGAGTTCGGGAGTATTACCATAACTAGTATAACGGATGCTTTTCGAAGGTTGAGGTAGATGATTTCCGAAGGTTTCTTGGTTATGTGTTGAAGGATGGATACAGCTGGATGTAGGATTTGCTAGTTTTGGGTGAGATATTATACTTCCCCTGTATCCCCAACACCTGATTGCATAACCGGAAAATTTCGGGAGTTTATAAGTGGGAATTCAAGTACCTCTTAGGATATCTTTCCGACAGATGTATGATATGAAATTGGTGTTCGACGTCTAGTGGTCCGCCTATTCACGGTTGGTTTACAGTGGTCTCGTTGTGTCTTAAAGAGTCTTTGGCTATGCCGACTCGGGCACGCTTCGTATGTCATGTGCACTGCCTTGTACATGATGGTGCTGTACGATCGAGCCCGTGTAGGCCCCACCACGAAAACTTCGGACGAAATCTCAGTCATATGTTTGTTAAGGCTTATTCTGTAAGCCAAACTTTTGTTTTGTTTTGCGTTGTGGTATTCGAGTTACTTCGAAGTCAAGTGTTGATTCCATACCTTCCCCAAATGGTGTTCTCATACTTTGATGTGAATACCAATCCTTCATGATAATCGAGATTGTCATGTTAATCCTTTTCAACCGGTGTGTCTCTCTTCAAGTGGATCCGTTCACTTCAACATTCGCAAGATCAATTATCACTTCTTCTCAACGGTGTTTGTTTCATCCGTCTCTAAGTTGCGTTTGTTTTTTCCCACCCTCCCTCCCTTTGTTTTTCTTCAAGGACTCAGATGTCTTAATCAAGTATCCTTTTATTATTATGAAGCCTCTCCATCATTTTCCGTCATTGTTCTTATCCGGTGATTCTCATGAAGATTTTAACGGAGCCTCAAGGTCATCATCCTTAATTTGTTTCTTCTCCGGTGGATTCAATTCTAACTTTGTTGATCATATCCTTTCCTCGTTTCAATGCTTTCTCATGCCGGTGCAATTCTTAATCATTCACTTCTCGCTATTCATTTGTTCCGGAGTGCTCAAGATATCTCAATGGGCTCGTCTTGTCATTCAAGATCCGTCCAACCTATTTCGGGGTTGTTATCTCATTCAAGCCTTTTAATTCAAACGGTGCAACCTCTCTTTTAAATCATTTCAACGATGTTTCTTTTGAGTGGGCCCTAACCCACAGGTCTTTTCCCAGGATCTTACCTGACTCTCATTTTCCCGGAGCTTTCCTAAATTCCTTTTAAAGTTTGACGTAAGAATGAGTTATCATCAGTCTTATGTTTCTCTCCAAGATCTGTCAAATTCTTTTCATCGTTTGCTCAACCTCTTCGTTTTGATTCTCCCGGAGTATCTCAACAATTAATGATGGTATTTCTCACCATCATTCTCAGATTTTGAAGACCGAAAGAAGAGTTTCTCTTAAATCTTGCTCCATTCTTTTCAAGATTCATGGTTCTAGCTTGATGTCTTCCTCTCATAATTGTTTTTCTTTGTGACTATTCTTTTCATCTATCCAGAGTAATTCAAGAGTCGTCTCAGTTTGTTATCTGGAGTCCATCTATTCAGAATTATTCATTCTCAGCTTTCAGTTATCATTCTCCAATCATACCGGTGCTTAAATCAAGGATTCTCTAATCAGCTCGTAATCCCTTCGTTCTCATGTATCTACATTCTCTCAAGTATCCTCGTTCATTTCATAATTCTTCCTGGTGTCTTCCTTATCTTTTCTTTGTTCATTTTTAATTCTTACGGTGGTTCGTTCAAGAGTTTCCTTCCTTCGTGTATCATATCTATGCATTCGTGCTTTTCAAATTCTACCGGTGGATCGTTGAAGACTTTCTCAAGTTTGCGCCATATCTATCTTAATCTTTCTACGAGAATAAGTGGTATGCCAAATCCGTTGCTTGTCATCAATTTAAATTGGTGAAGGATACGCATAATGTAATTCTTATTCTTGATTCACCTATATGGTTAATTCCTTATTCTGGAGGTTCATCCAAATTATTGATCCGAATTGTTCATCTTATCTTTTTTCCGGAGTTCCAAGCTCTCGCAATTATATCATCACGGAGATACATCTAAATCGTTACAAGGATTCTCCTTGTATTTTCAACTTCTCTTTCTTTCGTTTGATCATTCTTTTTGTTTACCGGAGTTCTTCATGAAGGTTCTACATGATGGTTCATCAAGGATTTATATTCCTTCTCCAAGTGTTTATTGAGATTTTTTCTAAGAGCTTAAGATTCTTCATCTTGCAATCCGGAGTGCAAATTCTTTCTACCATATTATCGGAGGTGGTATTATGTCATTCTTGATAATTTGAGTTCATGTTTCATGATTCACATGTTGTCAAGAATGAGGTATTTAAACCCATCACTTTCTTCATTGGAATTATCTTGGGTTATATTTCACCTAAAGCTTTCCATTAAGGATTGTGGCTCTTATGGTGTTTATCAATGATCCAAGTTCTTCATTTATCCTCCCGGTGAGATAGCTTCTCGTCTCCTTGTTTCTATCAATCCAATTCCTTTTCCCATGAGTGGCAGGTTGTCACCTCACAGTCGGAGATGTATTCCCTAAGATCATATCAAGCTTATTCTTTTCGTTGTTGGTTTTTACAACAATTCCGTTCGACCCTTCTCCTAAGGATGCCTTCTCAAGCTCTTTTGGCAGAAGTTGGCATTTTCTCCTCATTTCTCCTTTTTCAATTATCTATCTTCTATTCTTTTGTTCCGGAGGCATTGTGATGTTGCTCTCTTCAACCATCATCTCGTTTCATCAAAGATTGTGTTCTTTTCATGATTGTCCATTTAACCAGAGTGTTGTGCCCTTTTGCTCAAGTTCTTTTTGCATTATCAAGTCTTCATCTCTTTTAACCGGAGTGCCATACGAATTTGTCCTTCCTTGTTCCTCTTCCCTATCGGAGTGCCTTCTACTTTGTTCTTCTCTGTTGCTTTCTTTATGTCTTTTGCTCAACCTCGCAAGGTTCTTTGGTTTCACTCGTTTGTCAAAAGGAGCAACTTAGTTTTACCTCTTCTCTTTCCCTTCCGTTTTCCCTCCGGTGCCATTCTAGATCTCGGGACGAGATCCTCTCGTAGTGGTGGAGTGTTGTAACGCCCCGAGACCGATGTGCCAGGTGTCCTCTAGTTATTCATTGTTGTTGCCTTGTCATTGCTTGCATGTCATGCATTGCATATCATGTCATCATGTGCATTTCATTTGCATACATGTTCGTCTCATGCATCTGAGCATTTTCCCCGTTGTCCGTTTTGCATTCCGGCGCTCCTATCTCCTCCGGTTGTCATTTCTACCTTCCTTTCGTGTGTGGAGGTTAAACTTTTCCGGATTGGACCGAGACTTGCCAAGCGGCCTTGGTTTACTATCGGTAGACCGCCTGTCAAGTTTCGTGCCATTTGGACTTTGTTTGATACTCCAACGGTTAACCGAGGGACCGAAAAGGCCTCGTGTGTGTTGCAGCCCAACACCCCTCCAATTTGGCCCAAAACACACCAAAACCCTCTCCATCATCTAGAGCATTCGATCACGATCGCGTGGCCGAAAACCGCACCTCATTTGGACTCTCCTAGCTCCCTCTACCTCTATAAATAGACCCCTTGTAACGCCCCGAGACCGATGTGCCAGGTGTCGTCCAGTTATTCGCTGTTGTTGCCTTGTCATTGCTTGCGTGTCATGCACTTCATATCATGTCATCATGTGCATTTCATTTGCATATGTGTTTGTCTCATGCATCCGAGCATTTTCCCCGTTGTCTGTTTTGCATTCCGGCGTTCCGTTCTCCTCCGGTGGTCCTTTCTACCTTTCTTTCATGTGTGGGGGTTAAACGTTTTCGGATTGGACCGAGACTTGCCAAGCGGCCTTGGTTTACTACCGGTAGACCGCCTGTCAAGTTTCGTACCATTTGGACTTCGTTTGATGCTCCAACGGTTAACCGAGGGACCAAAAAGGCCTCGTGTGTGTTGCAGCCCAACACCCTTCCAATTTGGCCAAAACCCACCAAAACCCTCTCCATCATCTAGAGCGTTCGATCACGATCGG